>NW_017305180.1:745462-761830 GCF_001594115.1 Trachymyrmex septentrionalis
TATATATATATATATATATACATATACACACACACACAATATATATATATATGTATGCGTGCGCGCGTGTATGTTTGTGTGTATGTGTAAGATGTGTATTATTTTAAAAATTCGTAGATAAAATGAGTTTTCTTTGACTACAAAGCGGTCAGATTTGGTTTCGCCGTCTGAAGGCTAATATTAATAACACTCTTCGTGCTTTCCTTTCTCTCGTCGCCGAGTTTCTCTCGAGTATATTTTCCTTGCCGGCGATTTTTCCTTTTCACCTTATTTCGCCCGATTCCTCGGTTGCTCTCTCCACTTATTGTCTCGCTTCCTCTTTATAGCTCATACAGCTCCATGTTCCGACTTCTGTCGTATTTATGGACATACTTTACCTTGCTCTCCTTCGTATACTCTCGCTCTATCGTAGTTATCTATATTTTCTTTGCGCTCAGACCTCTAATGTTCCGACGCGCTTTATTAGTCTCTCGATCGTGAACGGTAACGTGTGATTTATCTATTTGAAATTAATGAAAAGATTTTTTTCAATATATTAGTAAAATCTCATGAAATAATTCATCATTTTACATCTTTCTGCAATTCTGCAATATTATCTTTAGCTCTGTTGATATTGTTTTCAAATCGATTTTTATTATTCTTCATTGTAAACAATATTAATAGATGTGACTATTATATGTATATTTTAATAAGTTTTATTCTTTTCTTGTCAAAAAGAGAAAAAAATGGATTCTTATTGTAACATCCGCAAACAACAAATGTAAAACTACGTAATTGATATTCAATAATTAAAACTATAGAAGCTCTATAAAAAATTATCAATGTTTCGATAACAAAGTTTACACAACTATCGCACTTCATATCGCAGTTCATATCAACATATTTCATACCAAAGACTTTGATAAATAATTTCATACATTAATGTATTAATAATACACAATCGCGATAATATTTCATATTTTACTTGCATTTTCTTTCCCTTGTCTCTATCTGTGACTTAACAATTTCACCACAGATTTTTTCCTCTTCCTTCCTATTTCTCTCTATCTCTCTTTTTCTTTCTTTTCTAATAATTTTCATTTCTTTCACCTTCATCATTTGCTGCTTTATTCTCACTACTTCATTTGATACATTTCTTTAACAGACCTCTCGCCTTTCTTCAGCTGTTTCATATTTTTGCCCTTGGTTGCGCTCTTTTACGATTCATTCTCCAGATTTTTACGGATATATTGCGAAAGCACGTTGTAGTTTCCTCGGTTATTTTCGTTTTTACTTCCAACGCGAGTACAGTCAGCGAGACCAGTCGTAAAGATTTTTTTGTCCTGCTGTGGTGTGATTTCGGCAAGCTCGTTATGCAATCCCGCACTTAGCTTATAGCAGAATAATATATGAATGGGGGAATGCTAACTTGGGTTTCTCTTCATGAATTTTCTTGGATAAAATTTGTAGTTACGCTCTCGCCTTCTTCCCTTTTTTTTTTTAAATCCTTGCACATTCTGTCGTCCTTTTAAATATGGTAAAACAGTAGAAATAGAATAAAAACAAGCATTGGCAAGTCCAGCTATAATATTAAGTATCTTTTCTGTATTTTAGTGCATGTAATGACATCATGCGATGCTAACATTTCAAGATTGAAATAAGTAAAAAAAGTACATTTCCTCATAACCTATTTTTCGACGTATGACATGCACATTTCTGCTGAATTTGTGATATATAATAAAATCATATATATTCTTCGTATCTTCCTTATTTTTCTCTGATTAATGTCTCACCGGAAAGCTCGCTTTCACATTGTTTCCGTTGAATCATATTTTGTTTTGACAGTATACTTTATCATGTTATAACTTCTTCATCTCATTAGAAAAAGCTCCGTGAAGAATTACATTCGGAAATAATTTTGTGATAGTATTTATAATTATTTTTGAAAAGCTAGTTCTACATCTCTCGTCAATTTATTTAAGACAGTATATCAGACACAATTTCAAACAATAATCGTTATTATTAAAAACTATACATCATTGTACAATTATTTTTGTTAGATCTTATTCAATTTCGAGAGCAAAACGTCAAAAGATCATAGGAAATTTAATTCTCGGAGTATTTTATTTCTTTAAATATTTTTGCAAGCATGTCAAATTTTTATTCCCTTGCGCTCCTTTCACTGCAGATTATATATAACACACATATCTATATTTAAAAAATTTTTTATTAAAGCTTTATTATTTTATATTAATGAATTAAATAATATTCTTGCATATATAATATAAATAAATAACAAAACCGATTTGATATTTACGAATTAAATTTTATTCTCAACTTTGTTTCTAAAATAATATATATATCTAACTATATTTAATTAAGAATTAAATTTGACATAACTATTTGTAAAGAATATGACAATAGTATAAACAAAACGTTTATTTTAAAATTAAAAATTTTATTAAAATTGTTGCATTACGTCAATTTATTTTTGCATCTCACTAAACACCAGATAGATCAATATAATACTTCAAACTTGATTTTATGCGAAATACACCGACCAACTCTATATATTTGCTGAATATGTAAAAATTATTATCAACTCAAAATATTCGTCTGTCGTGTTTATTGTTACCTTGCTGCAGATTGAAATCAGAGAGAATTTAATTCGCGAGAAAGACAGAAATACAGTCTGTACGAGTAGCAGTCCAGTTAGTAGATGAAGCTGTACGTGTGATTGTGGTGGAATACCAATGTCGATTGTGCATCCAAAGATTTACGGTTAAAACTGTGCTTTACGCGTGCGCTTCCCGTTAATTATGCCAAAGTTCGTTACTTCGGTCGAGCGTTTGCATGAAACGCGAGCTGTCAGCCCGAACTAATTTTGAAAAACGAGCTATTGGAAATTAAAAAAAAAAGAGAGAGACAGTAGAGTCACGTTTGCGTTGCATCGAATAGTCGTTAATGTGCAACGACGCTCCATTAGTACTGGATTTTTTAAATCGACAGTGCATGAAATGCTTTCCTTTCTTTTTTTTTTGGAAGCACGAGAGTATTGTCAACAGCTTCAGAATAGCAACCGTTTTGATACATATTTTCAGAGATATTAAAAACATCTACTTTAACTTTAATTTTAGCTTCAATTAGTTATTATAATAAAATAAGTAGACATGTAAAATGTTCATCGTGTTTGTATATCAGTCTTCAGAGTAGTTAAAATAAAAGTAAAGTTTTAACAAATTTTTATCTATTTCGGTCTTTTTTATTTATGATCTCGATCTTTTTTATTTACGAGCAAAGCATTCGTGCAAAATGTTACATTGATACGATAAAATTATTTAAGGAAACTTCATAAGTTTAAGGAGTGAAGTCGAACAGTGTCGTGTTTCACATTTACTAACAGTGTGCTAGACAGGTTTATGATTTAATCATACGAGACAGGAGTTTGTGAGTTATTTTTTTCCTTCGATACATGTATAATGAATGCGATAAGTCCAAATTAATTTTAAATAGGTGATGGATAAAAAATCATTAGCGGTAGACTAGACCTAAATGGATAATAATTAATATCAAAATAATTAATTGACATTATTTCCAAAGAAGACAATATATTAATGAAATTATTTAATACAGGTAAATGTAACTTTAACAATAATTAAACCTGCATAAAAGGTATTGGTTTCTTTAAACTGTTATGTTCATTTTCAATAATGTAAATTAACTTTAATCTTTGTTCAATTTACTCTTCATCTTTATCTAATTCTTAGAACTAAAAAAAGATGAAGAATAATTTATAAACCAAGATTCAAGCTATATTGATAATATAATCTATATTGATAATAACAAGTTTTAGATTATAAAATACCTGTCTAAAAAAAAAACTAATTAATAACATCAAGCTCAGAATGAGTTCTAAAATATTTGATGTAAAACTGTAATAAATCTGAAAACACATATAAAATAAAAAAAGTCAGACGAAAGCTAAGAAGCGCCAACATAATTTAATCCTATTAAATTAAACAGACGAATTCATTTTTAAGAGATATCTGATAACCAAATTGGTTAAAGACACCTATAAGTCATGTAAAATAAATATTTAAAGCAAATATCTAAATCGTGAACCCAGTTTAATAAAATATTAGAAATTTTATATTAATGAAGATTATGTAAAATTCTTCAGGATAATTCTAGAATGTAAATACATATAATAATTATGCAGTATTGATAGATATTCTGAATAGAATAGAAATTAAATTATGTTATTATATAAAAATATTCAATCTTTCGATATTAAATTACATTAGCTCGAACTAAAGTACTTTAACAATCTGGATTATTTCAAATTTAATAAGAAAATTACAGCACATATTTGTGGTGCTAGATTTAAATCAGATTTAGTTTAATTTAAAATAAATTACTATAATACATTAAAATAGAAATTTCAGCAATATAAATATATTGTAAATGTAATGTAATAATAATTATTAATTTAATTTTTATCATAGTCAATTAAATGCTTTTATTCTTTCTAAAAATAGAATTTACTACGGTTTTGACTTATGAAGCTTTATATATGGAACGGATGATTTTACTGAAATATATAATTTAGTTAGATACTGACTTAAGAGTATAATTTTATTAAAATACCAAAATAATTATGTAGGTCATTCAAACCGGTTGATAAAATATCAAAACTTTTTTCAGTATTATTCATCATGCTTGGAATAAATAATCTAAAAATTTAACTAGATACAGATCGGAAAATAGTTTTGTTGAATAAATAATTTTCTGCACAAAATTATTTATCCAACAAAATTATTTTCAGATCTGTATCTAATTAAATTTTTAGCTACTTCAGCAAAATAGTTATTTCCGTGTAGGATTTTGACTTATGCTCTTTACACCAAGCGTCAAGTATAATATTACAATGCGCTTCCTAGAATACACAAGGGTGTAATTAGTAAACTTCTAGTTGATATATGGCATAATATCCAATCTACTTCTCTAGTGCTACCGCTAAATGTACATAATTCAAACTGCCAGAAAATGACGGTTCTTGTGTAAAAGGGTTCGTTTAAAATAGATTGTATATGTATTTTATCGAGTTCTCTACATTTTCGCACATAAATGCAAAAAAGACAGAAGACAGAGAGAGAGAGAGAGAGAGAGAGAGAGAGAGAGAGAGAGAGAGAGAGAGAGAAATCGACTTTCAAAAAGTAGAATGCACACTCCCGACTTTCTTTTTCGAAAACTAATCGGACGGTGTATGTTGCGTCGGTAATTAACGCCGACCTCGCGCAGAGATTTAATATCTAGGACCGCATACCTCAGCGTCAATTACGTGAAAGATACGTTCGCTTCTGTCGGTCGCGTAATTTCGTCTCGTATTTCTTGGCAAAACGTAGAGGAAACGAATAGAGATTCAAACAAGTTTTGATTAATGGAACATCAAGACCTGGAAAGGAAGAACGAGCCGCCTCGGGCGTGCAAAGACGTAATTAACAACGGCAATCAGATGAATCAGTGCATTTTTTTTTAGATACAGAGACGTCGATTCAGGCTAGTTGGATTGGCGAAACTTATGACATATGATTAAATATTCGTTTCGACATTAACAGTACTTGAATCTTCTAAGAAAAGATAAGCAATATTTCTGTTTAAACTGGAATTGTTTATTTTTATAGAAATTTCAGTTTTAAAAATTATAAATTTCCAATGTGTTTTGCTTAATAATGGTAATAAAATTTAAATTTTAGAGGACTGGATATCTTTTTTTTTTACTTTCCTTCTATTTCTTTACAAAAGTTCATTATTAACATTACATTATTAATTGTTTAAATGTTACCTGAAAACAAAGCAAAAACAAAAGATCATAAATCTTTACTGAAAAAGTAAATAGCATTGTTTCGATTAGTAAATGAAAAGAGATTAATCCTTTTATAATGGAAAATTTAATATGTTTTTAAGGACGATGTGTAGTAATTAATTTGAGATTATCGTTGATATGACTGGGGACTAAATGAGAGAGAAAGAGAGAGAGAGAGAGAGAGGGGGAGAGAGAGAGAGAGAGCGAGAGAGAGAGAGAGAATCGGAAAGTTCGAAGCGAGCTTCAAAGGAGTTTCGTCAAGACTTTACGATAGCAACTCTATGGCCTTTGTAGTTGCCAAGAAAGTGAGTTGAGGGTAGTGAAAATGGCAACTGAATATCGATCCCCAAACAAAACAGGCAGCGAGTGTCTCGCGGTGTAATTTCTGACAATCCATGGGATACAGCAGAGCCGGTTAATATCCCCACGGTGTCTTCCATTACGTAAAACAATATTTATGATGTATTATCTCTCGTGATGTGTACGCGCAAGAAATTGCAAGTATGAACTTGTTACGAAAGTTCATTACGTTCCACCTTGATGTACAAAAAGTATATTCGCACGATTTTGGCCACTCAGTATTATCTTATGCGTAAGTAACGTGAGATTTTTAAATTTTTTAATAAGCAGTTTCAAATAACGGGTTGCAATTTTTTTATTATCATATCATTTATATATTTTTATTGTAATTTATAAAACATGTTTAGCAGTTAATTTTTATCTTACAGAAGAATTATCGAAAATGATTTTATTGCTTATTATGAGTTTATTGCTAAAAATATAGATCTAAACACATATATTATTCCAGTTATGTAAGTATAAAGTTCGATGGAAATTTGTAATTAATCAGCTTTCACAATTTATAAGTTTTTAGTCACATATTTCTTTACATAAATCTTTCTTCCTTTTGAATTTTCGTCATTCAATTCTGTGTGTTCGAGGATCGCTTATTTTCTTCGATCTAGCAGAATTCAATTCACTTATTCCAGACTTCAATTTCAACAAGAGATTGCATCTATCTCTCTTTGAAATTTCTTCTCATACAAATTCTCGATTGTCTCGGCAGATTCTCGAAATTGTTTCCTATGCGAATACTCGTTCGAAGACGTCCTTTGAAAAGGTGCACAAAGAGCGAAGGAGAGGGAGAAGAGAGGAGAGGGAGAGAGAAAGGGAGAGAGGGAGAGAAAGACACATACAGAGAGAGATAGAGAGAATGCTTCGGTGTAAATGCAGCGCAACCGACAAGCTTCGGGGGTTGTCTCGAAGCTCAAGTGCAAGAAAGTTTGGCAGGCTTGCCTTTTTATCCCTCCAGATGTAAAAGGGCGCACTCATACACTCCACGCGTTTCGTACCATATTCGCTAATCTTTTTTTCCTTTCTTCCGTCATTCCTATCGTCGAAGTCTCTAAAACCGATATGTAGCTACATCCATCCACCGTTTTCTTTCGTCTCGACGAGACGTTAAAAATTTCCCCCCGTTGCTGCCTGTGAAGCTTTCCAGAACGGTATGATGGTACCCGCCTTGTAAGAATCTTGAGGTACCTACTTGCCGAATAAACCTCGAGAAGGGTCGCGACGAACGATCGGATATCTCGTTTTCCAGAAATATCGTTCGCGTGCTTTGGACGTTCACTACTTTTGAGGTTTCTGGAGCCTTAAGTGGAACCTTAAGTGTAATCCTTAACGTGCAATCCTTATTGCTTACATAAATTTTGTTGGCTTGTGTAAGCAAATAAGGCATAAAATATAAAAATTCTTCATCTACATGAAATATCTAATCCTATTTATATATAAACAATGTAGATTAGAGACAGTTATACAGAGAAAACTATTTTCTTATAAAATATGCTTTTATGTTTTTAAAACACATAAAATAAAAATATAATCAACAATCGCTTGATTTGTTTAAATATACAAATATATTTGCTGCTCCTAAATATCAATGTACATATAATTATTACTCAAGCTTGACAATAAAAGAAATAACGTGTCGGAACAAATTAAAATTGTCAATTAGATATTTTTTTAATTGTGTGTATCTACAATTTTGAATTTTTTCTCTTTTTTTTAAAGGAATATCTAAATTAATTCATCAAAAACAAAGTAAAAAAAAAAATAAAAAAAGAATTAACGATATTTAGGTAAATAAATTAATTTGTATTACACAATTCATAACATAAAATTTATTATATTGATTATACATACGTTCTTCGTAAGATAGCTTGTTTAATATTGTTCCAATGTTTCCAATTTTATTGAACACGTTCGTTAAATGCATAGATAAAATATCTAGGTATAAGATTACATTTATTTCGAATTGTCTCTATTCCGGATAATTAATCGCATTTCAAAGCAGAGAACAGAAAAGAGAAATAGAAAAAGAAAAATATGTAAACAGATGAGTTAATTTGTATTGCACAATTAACAAATTAATATAAACTTTATTGCAATAATTATATATTTTATACAATTTGTAAATTTATTTATAAATTTGTAATATTATTCTAGCGCAGCGTTTCCAATGTTTTATCGGACAGATTCGTTAAACCATACAGGTAAAATCTCTATGAGACCACATTTTCGAATTGTCTCTATTCTGAACAATTAATGGTCACATTTCGCCCTATGTTTGGGCGAATTTATTGTCAATGAAGCGTAACGTAGTGCAGATTACACAGCATGCATTCTCGTCCGTACTTGTAGACTAAATTATAGGAAGCACAATGGTATCTGGCTTCCTTCGCTTCGATCAAGCGCTTGCGATCGTGATTATCTCTTCACCGAAAGAAAAAAGAAATGAAAAATTGGCATGCGGTTCACGAGTGAGACCGTGCCGGCGTTGGTAATTAAAGCCAGCACGATGACTGTCTCATTGGCTAGTTCGGAAAACAACCAGCACCGTTACGCATTCCTGCGAGTCTCGTGATGATCGTCACGACGTGTCGTGCCAATGTTTGAAAAATACATAGGTACGTGTCTGCCGCAACAAAGGATGTTTCGATACGTTTCTTCGTCTATTACTACCTTCGACTTATAATTCACAATTAATGACGCAAACTTTAAAACTAATCTGAGGAGCCTTTGAGTGACCTCTCGAGCTAAGTAGAAAGGGTTAAAGTCACGTTTCACTCTGTTTGTGATTTTACAACGGTTGGAGGTAATTCTAAGTAACGCCATCAATCACTCGGTTTGTAGTAATCGTGCCTCGCTTCGGAAAGGACGTCAGGTTTCGATGTTGGAACGGCGTGAAGTAAAATAAGATGGTACGTACTTACCACCGTGAGAAATCTTCACCTCCGAGAGGATGAGAAGATGCGCAAAGGCGTCTCTCTTTAAGGACGTTCTGGCATTGTCCTCTCGATGACAAAGGGACTCTTGTCTCGGTGTATTAGCGCAATTCGTGGACGCGGTCTTTAACGCGAATTCTCGACGTACGTGCTAACGCGCTAGATCAGAGAGAATGAAAAAGAAAGAGAGAAAGGGAGGAAGAGAGAGAGAGAGAGAGGAGAGAGAGAGAGAGGCGGGGGGGAGATTGCGCGGAAAAGAATAGATACATTGGCATTGTTTCGTCGCGGTATATATCGCAATCGTGCGTACCATAATTACCGAACAAAGCCGATATAATTAAGGAACCGAGGGCAACACGTCAACCTAATCAACCAGGCCGCGTTCAGACAGCTGTTCGTGACAACGTAACGATGTCTTATTTGCCTCCACAATACAGTAAATTACGGACAATCGCGTTCGTATTGTATGGAATAGCCGTTCTTGCCATTTTTGCAACCGCTCACTGCAATACGAATATTAACCACACTAACGAGGCGATCTCGCGACCGCTGATTCGCTAACACTTTATCGTGTTAGAGCGACGAGGAAAATCGTGACAAAATTTACCAAGTTAGTCCTCCAGCATTCATAGATTTTGAATGGAGAACATTGCGAATGTTGTGATCCTTTCTTCAGCAACATGAAATATAACTGTGTTAGCGCTATCATTAAGAATGAAGTATTTTGTAATAAAAAAATATAAAGTATAAAAATTAGTGAATAATAGTTAAAAAGGACAAATATGTTAGAAATATATTTTTCGAATAATTTCAGAGTGATACTCCGCTTAAAACAAGAATTGCTCTGAAACGCTGCCGAAGTCAATTTGTGCGCTTCCTAGAGTCAAGGAGACGGTGTTCTTTATGCCAAACAAGATTTACAGTTTTGCGAGTGACTTCGATTGAAGGGCCACGTTTGTGACAAACGCAATTCAAATCGCGTTTCCCTTCTTGATAAAATAGTGGCTCCTCTTTGTTGTTCTTTCAAGGTAGCTTGATTTTTGTCGGAAGTACGATTTTTGACGTCGTGCCGAGGGAACGACGAGGTGACGAAAATTGACCCGACCCTCCCTAGGAATTTCTAATCCAATTTCTGTCAAGTTTCTTACAGACGATGCGACGTGAAAATTTTCTTACGAGCCCGCGAGTGAAAAGTTCGAAGCCTTCTTACTATCTTTGCAAAGGGTAAGAGGTGAGCTACTTTGATACTAGTACGAAGGCAAACTTTCTTTACACACAACGGCAACAAGTAAGAAATTTCGCATGCGCTCGCATTCCTGATCATAGATCTGTATCAGCGAAACTTGGGGTCCCGCCCGTAATATCTCACGAGCAAAACTCGATCCAGTAAATCGCAATCTTTTTTAGACGTTTACGATGAATTGCAGAGATTTATTAGAATAATCTGAACGTAAAGAATGTGTGATCGTATCACATTAAAGTAACGTTTGAATATGTTGCAGTCTTAGCCAAAATGGACATCTTATTAACTATATATATTAAAAATTTTAGCATAAAAATTTATTTATGGTATTTGCTTGGGAAATATTATCCTTCGTTTCAAGAACCTTTAAACTTATATATAATGCCTGCAACCAATAGATAACAATGCAGATAAATGAATTCCAAATAAAAATGAAAAAAATATAACTGCCTAATATTTTTTAGGCCAAGGTGCTATACACGAAGCTGACGCAACTTGCAAATATGTAATAAATGTATTTTGATAGTGACTTCTAACACGTAACGGTCACCCAAGCTCCGCTTCTCGAACTCGACACCATGTTATAAACGTAATTTGCACTTAATACTCGTTCTCCCGTTCACTTCATCATCCGATGCGACGAGATCCGTTCACCACGTACGACAATAAGTGGAAAATTTTGCAATAGTGGCTCCGCCGGCGATTTTCCTATTTGGCCAATCGTTGTTCCGCTATGCACGCTCTTTGAGCGCCGTGATTTATACCAGAGTCTCTCTTAAATCGTTCAGGAGATTAACTTAAAAGGTCCTTTATAGCGTCACTACTATATCACGATGGCGGTCTTTGTGCCGGGGCCCGGACCTTACGAAACGAGATTAGCCGTCATTCTTTTGTACCGAACATTGAAATACTTAAGTTATGAAAATACATGCGCGCAAGAGACTGTTTCTCACAGATGATATTGACTTACGTCTCACACGGAGGATTAAAAAAGGATTCAACGAAGAAAAATAAACCAGGGAAAGAAAAGAGAAAGATCATCTTCTTATCGTACGTTCAACGCTAATAATCATCTGATTTTGAGTTTTATTTCTTTAATATAAAGATCAAAAAATCATATTATACTCTGTTTTATTCTATGATTTATATCTATTATGTAGATTATATATACAAATACCATTTAAATTTTAGATGAAATATTTATGACGATTTACGCGTCTGTGAAAAATAAGATACCAAAAATAATTTTCAAATTCTATGGAAAAATAAAAAAAATAAAAAAATTTTAATCCTTTTAATATACAGATACTTTTTATATTGTCTGCAAAATAAAATAAATTAAATCTGAATAAAGTTTGGCAGATAGGAAAATTAAATAAAATCAGAAGTATTTATTTAGCACTCAAATTTTCTTAAATGTATAATAAAACAATGCAATATCACATAATTGCAACATTACGTAGCTAAATTATTATGTCGCTGTTTAGTACTAAAATATTTTCATAATAATGTTTAATTACTTCGATCAATAGAGGAATAATATTGACAGTTTAATAAATTAAGCGTTAATAGCCGAAACTGTTTATCAAATCATAATTGTAGTCTCGTTGGAAACTGCACTAGTTAGATAAGCTAGCACAGGGCAAAAGAGACAAATTTCACTTTTCGAGTTCAAACAGAACGACATCTTGCATAGAACATAGATGCCGATATTCGTTTGCTCGTTAGAATCGCCAATTAGATTTAAATAACTCGAATTATATAGAAAGAAAATATACACTAATCAATATTATTAGTCAACATAAAACATATTACACAAATAAAATCGTAATCATAATATTATACAAATAAAACTCATAATCAATGTTATATAAATAAAATTCGCAATAAAAGAAAATTAAATCAAATAACTTAGCGCTAAATGTCAAGTCTAATTTAGTATTCATCGCAAATTAAATCTACTATAATAAGAATAACAGAATATTTTCT
Source organism: Trachymyrmex septentrionalis (assembly GCF_001594115.1). NCBI lineage: Eukaryota > Metazoa > Arthropoda > Insecta > Hymenoptera > Formicidae > Trachymyrmex > Trachymyrmex septentrionalis. The sequence continues at coordinate 757,827 of NW_017305180.1, forward strand.
ATATATGTATATATATAATATATAGAAAATAAAAGAAGCGACTGTGTGGAAAAGCTTTTGACGTAAACATTCGTCGAGCGGTCAGTGTGAGAAATTTAACCTCGCGATTCTCAGAATAAAATAACGAATAAATAAAGGGAAAAGAAACCGCAAAAGAGCTCTCAGACTCGTCGCGTAGTTCCTTAAGATGACACTTTTATATTGCGAATGCACCTCGAATATTACGTTGCCCGAAATGCATATTTAATTTTGCAAATAAAAAGTACGACTTCGAGAGAGAGCCAGCGAGTGAAAGACAAGTGCAAACTCTGCAGAATGTGAATCGTGACGAGTGTTTTCAGGCAGCAAGATGCCGTTGGTGTTCGCGTGTGCCTTTTAGTTGTTCAGGAACTCCTGAATTATGACGGAGTATCTTCATTGCCATCGCGCTTCAAAATTCAGGCGAAAAAGGTAAAGGCGGGAGCTTAATGAGCTGCGGTCGAAAGAATTTAACAAAACGAGTATTATGACATCAGCGTCGCTATAGTTATCATTATCGCGGCTGTCACTTGAAAAGAGAAGAATATTATTATATTTTCATAGATAAGCACTCGAAAGCTGAGGCAGGTTTCATTTATGTAGAAGATTTATGTATAAAGAAGTTCATAGGAGAAAAGGGAATTACGTAAAATATCGTGAAAGCTAAAATAAATTTGCTTTCCTAGAGTATTACTCTATTTGTAGTATAAGCAAAGAAGAGAAATTTAGTTAAAAAGAATTAGCGCTAACCGATGCTGGAAATTTAATAAAATCGTGATTGTTTTAAGCGGCTTAAATGCAATTAACAATTCAATTCAGAATGTATATCGCGAATTCGTTATAATCCTCTCGAATTCGTTATATTCTCTCATCTCCATTTAGTATTACTCCTCTCTCTCTCTCTCTCTCTCTCTCTCTCTCTCTCTCTCTCTCCTTGTTCCTCTTCACTATTTAATAATACTATTGGGAATATACGTGTTGTTATCGATGTATGTTATATATAATAATTCACTTCCAGTGTGTTCATAAATGTGAATCAATTTACTAGAAATCTAGTTTCTGCCGTCTAGAAAAAAAGCTTTGAACATTAATGGATTAAATGTCGAATTATATCTGCGAGCTTATAAAAGGATATACGAAGCAATATGAATTAAATGTAGACTTTCTCACTTGAAAACATTCTGCGCAGTAAACAGGTATAATTTAATTTAAATAATATAACGCTTTCTACGTATGTGAATATGGAACGCGTGTATCAAATATTAGATTATTCTCTGCCAATGGAAATAAATAATTCAAATGTTTCTATTTATTATAAAAATATTGCATATTAGGCACGCTATTTTTTTTTACACGATTATAGGCCTATTGTTTTCGTACGTAGCAAAATTTTAGCCTATGAAATTCTGTGCTGGTGGTAGCAATCTGCCATTCGTGCGTTCTATCTACTTTTCTGCTATATACGGTCCATGACGTAGTATCATGCCCATTCTCGGATCTTTCTATCTGTCTGTTCCCTCCCCTCCCCTACCTCGCAAGTACCATTCATCCGCGAGCTCTAATTGAAGCGCGGATTGCGGGCGCGGAATATCGGGGGAAAAAAATCTCCTCGATTCGTCCGTCGTCGGGTGATCTCTGCACGCGTTGCATGATCGATACGCGGTGGCGGTGTCCTGACGTGGCGCGATTGGTTGGTCGGTCGGCGGTGCAAAAAGCGAGAACGAGGGAAAAGAGATGCGACACATGGACGGACGGACAGATGGGCAGACAGGCGGACAGAAAGTGAAATGTCCTCGGCGGCGAATTAAATGACGTTTTCGAATTCGGTCGCTACCATCCGTCCGACTATCCGGCAAATGAAAGATGAAAGGGATCCCTCTTCCTCCCTTCGGCATCACTGAGAGGAGTGGAGAACTCGCGTGTAAATAAACCACACGCTGATAAATTACCACACGCTTACGTATATCTTGGAATGCATTACCCCGTTACGTGATTTAACGTAATAGACGACGACTTGAGCCTGTCGTTGCCTTTCGAAGTTGTCGTTAAACGCAGCGAGAATAGCTCGAGGTAGCATCGCCATCTCAGAGATAAATACCGATTAAACGTTGAGTCATAGTCCCGTCGGTGAACAGCTGGGTTGTTGGCGCGACAGGATCGGTAAACAACCGATATCGGAATTGTCTTGGGCGTGAAATAAATCGGGCGTTATTTTGAAGATTTCAGAGTAGAGTGATGGATCATCTACAAAAATGTCTCTTGAAACTGACGAAACACTCCCACAAAGTTGGAGAACGAAAATTTTTAGATACTTGTTCATTTTTATATGTAAAAAATATATTTTCGATATAGAAAAATATGACTTAATAGATTTATTGATGATTTCATTAATATTTCCAACAATAAGCTATTTTTTTCGTCGAAAGAAGAGAATAATGTTTTTATTTTTATTAATGATGTACAGTCTTTATTTTCTTTATTGGATTCAGTATGTAAAGCGTTTATTAATAAATAAATAAATTTTCGCAATCAACATGCAAACTTTAAAATTATAATTGGACAAAATCAATCACATTTTGTGTAACTGACAGTCACTATTTGAACATGTCGATTCGCGATTCTCTCAGTACACATTACAGTAGAATGTCATCGAATGTTCATAAAAGGAATAATATCGATGCTACGGCAGTAACGCGAGAAACTGTTAATCGGCAGTCACTTAGAGTGGACGTCATGAAAAAAAAGGTGACTTTCAACATCACACTTTTTCTGGCAGAATTTTAATGGAAGAATAATATCGATCCTATTCGACTATCGACATTGGTTAAATGACTCTCTTTCTTCAAACACTCATGATCAATTTCATCTCGGAAAGTTATTATCCAACGTTGCATTCTTCTAAAGATAATATAAAAAATATTATTGGCATTTATTGTCGGCGTTTTTAGCACTCTTCCCGTCAGCATTATCGTATCGATTATGTTGTCACGAGAAAATATAATCTAGGCGCGATTCGATTTTAACACAAATGCCAATTAAAATATTTCAGTTTTAATCTATCGATCAATCGCCGTTTTTCTCGAACATCGCTTTAAGACGTCGCCGTTCAATATTGAACTCTTCTCGAGTCTTCGTCGAAGATAGATGATCGACACGGCCGCATCGAATAGCTTCAAACGATCCCGTGACAGCTTCACCGAAAGCCTCGGAGGCAATTTTCGCGACGATGCTTAATAGAAAAAAAAGCATCGTTGGTGAAACGTAAAACGTCTCGCAATGGTCCTCGAGGTGCGAGACATTCTGTTCGTTACAATTCGCTGTGAAATAAGTTCGACAAACAAATCGCACGCTCGAATCGTCCGCGTCACCGATTCTGACGTCGCGTATTAATCGCAGAAATTTTCCGTCGCGTCTACTCCGCGATGCGTAGGAAATCTGTCATAGACGTGAGAGAAGAGGTAATTATACTTCCGGTGCAGAATGACTTGAACGATGAACTGGCGGCGCTATTTTGCTCGTGACTCGTCCAAACGTACGGACGATGTGTACGGCACGCAGATATGCGCTACGTCGCAATTACAGAGACAGCATCGCGTTCGTCTCACGTGGAACGTATCAAGAAATGATTTTCTATTACGGCGGTATTGAAACGCTAAATTGTCTCGCGACTGCGCGCACCGGGAAGCCGTAATGACGTGCACACCGCGAGCCGACTCGTTACCTCCGTCTTCTTAATCACGATGCATAATATACGCATAATAAGCAAGCGAAACAAGCGTGATAATACGTAAATGAAATCAGGAAATAAACTAGTCGTAATAGTGAAATAAAGAAAATAAGTAAACGGTGTAACTATTATGAGGTAAGATATACCGTACAGCGAGAGAATAAAGAAAACATATACTATGACAAAAAATATACAAATCATTATGTGATAAGTGAACAAAGACACAATCATTATCGCAATAAATATATATAACAAATAA
>NW_017305180.1:761962-782055 GCF_001594115.1 Trachymyrmex septentrionalis
TGTATATATAATATATATATATAGGCTTCCAATATTTGCAAAGCAAAATAAAAAAAAAGGATAAAATAATAATACAAAATGTTATGTAAAAAAAATTATAATATTTACAATAATAATACTTGCAACGTACAAATTGTTTCATGACTCGATATTGTACTTCATTTTTAATAACTGATACAAATCAAGAATGAATTGAAATGTTTATCATTCGATTTGGGAATAAAAGTATTATAATTTTTTGACATTACACTTCGTCCTGCTCTTTTCACTGTTTTTCTTTTTTATAAATTAAAATATAAGTGGACAAACATAAGTCAAACAATTGTAATAATAATTCAATGAATGTATGAACAGATAAAGTTGTCGAACGCAGCGCATTAAAGGTACAGTATTCACACGTTGTAACGAGGGAGAGAGAAGAGTATAAGTTTATACGTATCTACTTTATAAAATACGCTCTCCTATTCCCAGACATTGCAACCAATTTTCTATATTCATATCGTAAATCACAGCTGTGCTGCAAGTTTCGCGAATGCATGCGCGTACCCGTAAGTAATGTATCGGTTACAATAAGACATCATTATTTGTCGTGCTCACGTCGAAGCACTAAATAGTCGCGCAAATACATCCCCATAATTTCGCATAAGTTACGGCGTTATCGGCCTCGTGCCGCAAGTTCCGGCGATCCGTTACGTTATATTTCTACGCCGTTGGCGTAACACGTAGCGTAGCATACACGTGTAACGATATTGCCACGTTACTATACGATGATGTAGTACTGTCGCATATCGGCGTCGCGGATTCGCCAATCTCTCTCTCCGTACTCCATCGATCAAGATGAGAGTGCAGGTCCCTTTGTCGCGAAGAAAGGAAAGCGAAAAGAGGAGACCGCCTCAATTTCCGTTCCAAAATCGAGTGATACTATTTCACTTTATTCCATACCACCTTTCGCACGCACGCGGAGAGCACCCTGGAAAGCGGCTGGATTTTATCGCCATAACGCGGATACGAACCCATACGCCGACCTACCGCGAGAAATTATTTTCTTTCACGTTCACTAAACGACCCGTCGACCTGCCACACCGGATAGCGTCGTAAATGCTTTATGAAATGCTATCAAAATTTTGACAACGAGAATTCCAATGCAACTGAAACAATATTATAGTAGTTCACAACTCAGTTTTATTATACCTACACCGAAAGAACGGTTGGGAATAATAATTAACGTGTAGTAATTTGTTCTTCTCCCTCTCTCTCTCTCTCTCTCTCTCTCTCTCTCTATGCATGGAATAATAAAATTGTCTTTTGTGTATAGAACGGGCTCTTAACGAGTAGAAAATAAACAGCAGTATCTAATTTGCATTCTTCGTTTCTCTAGACTACGTACAATTAAAGAGCCGAACAAGAAAAGGATTCCTTTGTATTCCATACACAAACTATTGTCGTTTATTTCTATATAGATGTAAGAAAATATTTTCTAAAACCCAACCATTGTAAATATTGTAAAAATTGTAGGAAATTTAATTAATAGAATAACCAACTGAGAAACGATACGTTCAGGCAAGACAGAATAATTATCAGTCACAGAAAAATAATTAAGTTTGAAAAATTACGAATCAAATATCGCGAGCTTGCTATAGTAATCTACGAAAAGTTGCGTAGGTCGCAAATTATAGTGACACATATATCGTAATTACAGCGCGGGGAACGTTGTGCCGTACAACGCGAGTGGTATTGCCGCGAGTCGAGAGACTCGCATTTTGTCGTTGCATCGCATAAGCGTGTGCAACCGCATATGCCGCGGCAGACGCGCGCAAAACGATCGCGATTAAGCGCGTATACGGAGGTGCAGATTTATTGGCCGAACATTGCCTGCCGGTGAAACGATCCCGCAACGAGACGACGCATCGTTCCGGCAGGCTAGTTTCAGCATCGGCTCCGTCCTCACCGCAGTCCGCTCTCAGCGCCAAGAGCTCTCCCGCCATCGAGCCGTCCTATAACTCGCCTCGTATAATGTTTAAATACTATCGCGTAGGTCATACGCCTGCTACAATATTATCGTGCACGCGAGGCATCCTGCAGGTTACAACTGTAGGTTCCACACGCTTCCTCCCATCTGCGGGCGCAGTGACAAATCTGGACTCGATTTTTTTTTTTTTTTTTTTTTAAATAAAAAGTTGATTGGTGTATCTCTGGTCGCGCCGCGTCGTTTTCTAGCCTTAATACATTTATATTTGCAATTTATAACTTTCATTAAATCGCCAACTTTGCAAAATGGGCTGAGTCCAACTACTTCCAATATATATATATTTAAGATTAAATTAATACTCGTTAATATTATTTTCGGCAATTGGCAAACATAAATAACTGACTCTCGTTGCTCTCTGTTGCTAATTAACAGATATTAATTATAGCTCATGAGGATACATCTCGAAACATTTTTGTAGTCTAGATGAAATGGTAGATTATACTTGTATTTTAGCTTATTTTACACTTTTCGTTTTTGCATACTTACTATTCTCGTAACATTATGATATTTTAACATTAAAATATTTTAGCATATATAATAAGCACATACATATACATACACGCGTGCATATTAATATATTTTTATTTCAGTGTTATTATAATTACATATTTATAAGCTCTGTTATATCGGCTAGTTTTTCATGAGATTATCCAATGAACGTGATTTTATCGGAAGCGCGAAGCGATGTAGCGCATTAATCGTTTAGGTCGTAAATTAAAACGCACTTGTATAACTCATACGTATAACGCGAGAATAGTAATTTATGCAATCCGCACATAGGCCGGCGAGAGCCAATTAAAATTGTACCGTAAAATTGCTTAAGAGCGATTGCTGTACCGACCGTTCCATTAACGCAGAAATACCGTGGTACACGAATACCGAATGTAGCCGTATATGATGCGTCCCTCAACTTTCGTAATTTTTTAACGTTTCCTATAGCTACGTGAGAAATAACTTACATTTGAAATTGCAGGGAAACGCGATACAATGGGCAAGAGATATTTTGTCTTGCTGTCGGAATACGTGATAACACTTTCACAAAAAGGACTGATATTAGAAAGAAGAGAGAAAATAAATCCAAAGAATAAATGATAACAGCAATTTCTTTCTTTCTTACTATTCTCTCCATTTTAGCACATTGATTTTTAATTAAACTACAAATAACTTCATGCAAAACATATCAACAACGTGAAAACTGAAAACGAAGACTAGCTATAGAAAGCTTCAAGATTAAATTACAATATGTTTACAAGTACTTAAACAAAATTGAGTATTTTTTTCATTCGAATGGTATTACTGTCAAATGATATTTACCGTTTATTTGTTATCATTTATTTACTGTTCGTTCTGAAATAAAAATAAGTAATTTTTTATGTGCAACAGCAATTTTCCATTTGGCCATTATCGCCCACGGTTTACATTTTATTTATTTATTGCTCTTGTGAGATCTCATCCCGGTGTACATAACGGCCTTCTCTCTCTGATCATTGCGGAACAGAGTGTAATCTCTAGTACGCGGCTAATTAATTGTATATTGCGGAGCGGCAATAAGAGACTCGGCGCATTAATATTGTGTGTGACCCACCCCCCCATCCCCCTCCCCTATCTCTCTCCCTCTCCTTCTTGTTTCGTTTAAAGTGTCGCTGTCATCGCAAAAGTCGTGCCAGCGTCATCGCCAGGTCGCGAAGCGCTAATACCTGTAATCGAGGCGATTTGTCGCTCGTTCTCTCGTAAAAAATCACGCTAGCGTATCGCGGTCACATAGATTTATTGGCTGCGAGAAAAACCAATCCGAATCTCCTATAACGAAGAAGAAAGAAAGAGTCCAAGAAACGATGATCGCCCACTGTATTATGTACCTCCTTCTGCACCTCCGTCTTACGGGGTTCGTCCTCGTCGACCGCGGAACCGGTTCCGCGTGTCGCTGGAATTTCAAGCTTTCGCTCGAAAGCGAATTCCATCGATAAAAAGGGAATCGCATCGAGCAGTAAGGTCGCCTCTTGTATTAGGGTATACACGGGCTTATCCGTGCATGCCGATGCCACAATCGGTCGGCTATTTTTGGCGACATCGCATCGACACTGGCGACGCCAGAGCGACGCAAGGCCGACGCTTCGCGCGCTTCATGCACGTGAGAATGCGCATCGCGAGAGGGTGGCATGAACATGTGTGTGGGCACAGTAATTATCAGTTCTATCTTTCACAAAATGTTTTCTTTTTTTATAATGTCTCTTCAAGTTCGTTTTTTGGTATATTTTGCGTACAGAGAACGTGCCATTTAAAAACCAATGACAGAATTATTAATTTGATGATGTAATAAAGATTACATTTCTCTCTCTCTCTCTCTCTCTCTCTCTCGCACGCACGCGCGTGTACGTGTGCACGCAATATAAGAGCGCAAATTTATCAAATCATTAACAATACCTCATTTTATAGTAATTATATTTTCACAGAATAAACCTGGACTTAACTTTAAAGTATTCAAACGTTATACTCGTTATTCGACAGATGTTTATTGATAAAAATTTTATGATGTAGATATAAATGAGATTAATATGTATAATTAGTAATGCTCTAATTATTCTATTTTATTCTAATTATTGAACACATAATATTCGTGCCATAAACACGATATTGTTGGATATCGATCATTCGAATATTTCACAAGTGCAGGAATTTATTGCCCGTAATGTTTTCGGATACGCAACTATGAATTTATAATCCGCTTTGCGGTCTGAAATAATTGTTACAATTCAGAAATATTTTTGCAAGTGCGCAACCACACCGTAGTATTTTCACTTCGTTATATACAACGCGTCTCGTCTCTCTCTCTCTCTCTCTCTCTCTCTCTCTCTCTTTTCGCTTTGGCGTTTCCAATTACGACAGGTTTTTCGTAAACGGATGGATAACGGCGAAATAGTCGATAGCGCTAGCGATGTAAATTTCAGCTGCGAGCTGGTCCGAGAGGCTTTTAAGTTGCAAATAGATCCGAAAAAAGTAATTTGGTATGGGAAATCGTTTCGAGACATCGCCCGGTATATTTTGTAAAGCGATGCACCGTGCGATCCGCGCGCTCGGGCGCGAACGCAATGACGCGCCGAATTAACGAGAGGTCAGCTTCGCATCCCCCGTTTAATTAAATTTCGTTCGGATTTTTAGAATTACCTCACGTGTCCAACGTCCAGCGAGTCGTACCCTCGCGAGTGACGTGATTGTCGCTACAACGACACAACGTGATCGAATGCGCACATGCGTGCGTGCGTGCGTGCGTGCGTGCGTGCATGCATACATTGTAATGAGATAGTACCGAGGTAAAAATCCGTGTATTGCACATACATTTTCTCGCCTCTGGAGAGCTCAATTCTAATGCAGTTCCGATATAACGAGGTATTTCTGTTAAGCACTCCGCTTTTTCAAGTTTTTTTTTTAAAGAATGGCCAGCCGTATTAATTTTTGTATGCGCTTTTCAAGTTTTAGTATATTAAAATTGTATTCCTCACGTGTCTGCGCGCGCGTAATCTTTATATTTTAATCGTATCACTCGTTTTATTATTTTCGCGCAATGCATTAACGCCTCGTAAGAGCCTTGACAATTTATTTTTTCTTTTTATTTCATACGATTCGAATAGAAACGATAACATTAGTCTACATATTTGTGATATATTGTGATAATTTGCAGCCGCGATATATACAGCTATCATTTATTTTAAAATAAGCTTTCTATTTATATCACAGCGATGCATATTGAAACTATATAGTTACGCTCATCATTATGTCCAAATGCTATAATCCTTCGTATTACTTTATATTAGCCCATAATCCATAATGCGATCATCCCTTATGCAACATGGCGCTCATTTAATTTGTTTAATTATAGTCATTATCATTTTAATAGGAAAAAAAGTTAATTTAATTGGAAATTGGTCAACCAAATCATAATAGACCTCATAAACAACAGCATCGGAATCGATAGCTTTACCCCCGAACCCGAGTTAATTAAATCCCACTTCGATTTTTCGAAATACTACGCGCCGTATGCGGCGAACCGTGCGCATCCCGCTGCTTTAATGGAATGACACGATTTTCACGGGTGGCTTTCATTTAGCGTGACGCAGTCGGCAGCTGCTTTTATGCACATTCTCGCATCGTGAGCCGATCTCATTTTCAACGACGTCATTATGCGGATTTATAACGTTAACGTTTGATTACCCACCATTAGCGTCCCGCAACGAAGTTTCTTCTGCGAAAAAATGTTTAACGACAATTTTACTAACGATTGCTATAGGGCAAATCTATATTTGCTTCCAGTCGTAGGAATTAGTGCAGAATGACACTGTAAGTACTGTCAGTAGTAAGGTAGTATTTTTTTAACGACGGCGACGTCGCTCGAATTTATTTCAGTGATATTTGAAATGCCACTCTAATTGTAGAACTACTTAACATTAAATATTAACTTGTTTTAGCAAATTAATTAAAATTAGTCTTATTTGCTTTTATAGAAACAGTAATCTTAGACAAATTACGAGTGTCCATTACTTATTTATTTTCTGAAATGTAATATCGATTTATTTTATCATTAAAATCTAAAACGTTTTACTTTATAATGACATCTCAGACAACTTCTTTTGTGTTTTACTAGTAATATGACAGAGAAATTTAAAGCAATTTAGGAATCTAAATCGCGTGTTTTTCGAGACCGCGTTTTCTACTTAATCATTGATCGCAGGAGCAATTTTTCACGTTAGCTGCATAAAGTAAATTTCTAACGATTAAATAATTAAACGATGAAAGTGGATCATAAAAGCGACTTGCTGCTGCTTGTGCGATTTTTTAGAGTTCCTTCAATATACAAATGATTTGATCAATGACAGCGCTGCTGTCGCGCGAACTTATCACCATCCTAAAATCACTTATAAAAAAAAAGTTTCATTAAAATAGATTTACTTTAAAATATTCTATTTTGACAGCTTCCCAGTGGTCACGATGACTGCGTCATGTTTCGAAAAATGACTGCAAAGTGCACAGTAACATGATATTTACATACACGCACGCGTGCACGCACATACATCGCGTCGCACAAAGCAACAATATAAATTTCATGAGCGTTTCATAAATACAAACCCCGTGAATATTTGATACGCATGCCGGCAACACAATGCAGTTTATAACGCGATATTCGCGTTTGAACGCGACACGCGAGCAAAGAGGACATATGAATTAAAGCAACATTTCGCAGATCGTCCGACGGAAATTATTTTCGATTATCATGACCGCTGACATCTGATACGATCGGGCAAATATATAAGTTCTTTTTCGAATCAACAATCCTGTAATTAAATATAGACTATATTAATTATCGATTGAAAGCTTGCCTGGTAAATAATAATTTAACCGGCATTAAAATCGATTTCTTTTAGAGTTCAAAGCATTCAACTTTTTCTCTTAAAATTTAAAGAAAAAAATTTTAATATTAAAACTCGGTTAACAAAATAATCGAAATTTAATGGCATTAACTTCGAAAAGGATCACATTGTGAGCATTTCAATCGATCGTATCAGATGTGCTAAACGGAACTTTCGCTAAAATTAAAAAAAAAAGAAAAAAAAAAGAAAAAAGGAACCATCCACATGAGACAGGTCTGCCGTTCGTCACTGATGGCTTGTAGGCCCTCGTGAAAGCGTGTGCGACGCGCGTGCAGCGTGAAAGTACGTCCTTGCCGAGTTTGGACAAAATGTGTCGTATGTTACGAGTCGGCGGGTATGTGCACGACCGCCTCTCAACGTATTTTTTTTCATCCTCACGTTTCCCCTGCAACTCCGTTTCTCTCGTTTTACTCCCTCTCGTTATTTCGGCGCATCACGAACCGGTACTTATATGTCCACGTGCGCATGACACACGGCGCTATCAAAAACGTGGCAAAGATGGAAATCACCAATTTTATAACAGAAATAAACATCTGCTGAATTTTCGGATCGCAGCGCGCCAGACCGCCGGAAAAAGCGAAATCATTGTGTTCTAATATTTTCAACCATCCATTTTGCACCTGAATTTTGTGATAACAGCTTATTGATTGATATACCACTATTGTTATATATCCCGTCAGACATTTCTGTAACAATTTATGATTAAGTTTTTTTTTTAAGTAAAAACTCAATAAAATAAAATTTTTTATAATATTTGTAAAATATTTGATATTAATATAAAATTGGTCTAATAATGTTAAATCTCTTATCAAAATTGTATCAGAGATTTATATAAAATAAAAATAAAATGAAATGCAAAGCATTATTATTTATTTATATCCATAAATACTAAGTTATGAAATATCGTTTATAACATTAATAATTATACAACTGTCTAGATATTTTTATTAAAAAAAAATCCTTTTTACGTTTGTCAAAGAATTTGATAATAGTAATTTTTTTTCTCTTATTAATAGTCATTACATTTATAATTCCTTTTTTATATTTTGTTATGACATTTCTATTTGTAAATCTCGCGACTTTATCGCGATATATTGTCTATTCCGGACTTTCAAGATGTACGTTTTCGCATTTCACTACACATGTATTACAAACCGTTGTACGAAAAATGGCAGATGATAAAGCGCTACAGTTCACCTTCCAGCACGTTATTGCATCGATATTTCTGCGAAAATATTGCAGCTTCGAGATGATCGACATAATTCTGCTGTAGAGGAAAGCGTGCCGCTTTCGCATGATAGCATCCGTCTTCCATTTAACGTGTCCATTTAACTGCTGACACTTTACACATCGGCACTCGGGTGTCAAATAAATGGTTGTTCTATATACGGGTACCAGACGTCAATTTTCGCTACATTGCATTTAGATAAAAATATATCGAAAAAGTTTTTTCTTGAAATATTTATATGTATAAAAAAGACTAGGTATTACTTACTTTTCTTATAACATAGTAAGTACTAAACAACCAGATACACGCAGTTAACGTTATGTCATTCATTTTTCCTTTTATATAACTATAAATATTTAAAATATATTTAGAGAGGTTAAGAGTACATTATATCATTAAAATTAAAGATAAGTGTAATGGCACAGTTTTAATAATCTCTTTTTAAGAAAAAGCTTTGAAATTTTATTTCTCGATTTTTACGTATGAGAATATTTTGCGAGGTTAATATTTTATATATACAAGTTATTGATCTTGTATTTAGAGGAGAGTAGGGGAATTGCGAATACACAGGATAAATGCGAACGATACTATTCTAGTGCTATTAGAGTAGTCCTAACTCACTTCCCGCATCCGATATACGCTTAGTGCCGCATTATAACATGTGACCATAGAACCCACACGCCGTTTAAGGTAAATACCACTACTATATGTTTTCGATAATTTTGATATACGAGAGAGTGAGAGAATTGCGAATATACCTAAAAATTAAATAAAACCGACGATTATTTATCAATAAAAGTTTTGATTAATAATATCAATATATTACATAAAAATATAATATATTGGTTTTAAACTACAATAATTAACGGGGTAGTAACTCCGAACGGCAAACACAAAATGGTTTTGTTTTCTGTTTAAAATTATATTTCATACTGTTTATATATGTAGTTTAAAGCTAAATAACTGGAATATCTCCTTTCAATAAACATTTCTGCAGTTGATAAATAATTATCGGCTTTATTTAACTTTCCCTTTAGATATTTGCAATTTCTCTGAGTTATTTTAGGAATAAAAACGACGAAAAAGGTTTCAATTTTAATGTAACAACGTGTTATTTATTTATTTTACACGTGCAATAATCTTTACGTATAATACGGTCACAGTTTGAATAACAGTCTTAAAATATTGAAAATATCTTAACAAAGCATGAGAATGAAATATATAAAAATCTTACTTCTCCGCGAAAGTATTACAGCGTAGAACTTCGAGAAACTAACAAAAAACTTCCGAAGATATTACATTTAAGTTTTTAACTTAGTGCTCACTTTTATATCAGAAAAATATCTCTCTTTCAACACATTCAAGTAGCTATAAATTAGATCGAACATCATATCGTAGTTTGATGCTACTAACTAGATAATTCGAATTTTATCGATATTGGAGTTATATTGCTTGACTAGCATACGTAAAAGAAATTCTCTTTTCAATATACAATACAATAGATAATACTGTAACTGAGAAAACATATGCTTAATGCAGAACCGCGTATTGTGAATGCCCTCAAAACACTTTTATTTTCCAAATGTTATGAATAATATAAAATTAGTATAAATATAATATATAATTAGTTATACATATAAAGATGAAACTAGCTAGTTTAAATGAATGATAATCTAAATTCCCTGATATAAAAAATATAATTATAATAAATTCAGCCAATAGGGAATTAGCGCTGTAATACGTGTGCGATTAATTTCAATATTATTAAATAATCTATCATTATTTAATTAATAATTTGTAAACATGTTTCGGCTAACTTTTCAGCCATCCTCAGTACGTACAGATGAATCCATGTGTTAAAGTAAGCGATGAGATGTATGGAAATTAGGCTACAGTCTCTCTTCTCTCTCTCTCTCTCTTCAGTCTTATTGCCCGTAACTGAGCGTGGTGACTTCTCTCATATGACTGTGATGCGCACGCTGATTGTACACGATCATATGGGACCTACTGTTTAACGATTCTGAACGATTTTTGTTAGAAAAGTTCTCTTGGCAAAGATACTTTCGACGGTTTGTCATTGCCTGCCGAGAAGAGCTATGAGTGTTAAAAAAATTTTTCAATTCTGCCTGGGATCTCCTGGCATAGCAGTCTCGTACGTTGCCGCTACGCACTCACAGGTTACAGTATTCGCATGTTTTTCATTATTTTAGTATCCGCAATATTTCCATGTAAAGTGGTCAATCTTCATTTCTTGGAGATAGCTAGTTTAATTATTCATTTTTTAATTTATTTCTAAGCAATGGACTAACGTAACACTCAAAACAATAAATCCTGTATTTACAATACTTAAGAACAATTAGAGGAAATATTATATACATTTAAAAAGTCCAATTCCAGAATTACTGTATTAACAAAACACTTTATTCACGATTCTGAACTGAATACTTAACGATAATATTTAACAATATTAATATTTAACGATCGATATATAAACCAGCAGTAAAAAAATTCTCAATACCTTAACATAACCTTAAGGTGTATATCTCCTGTCAGTGCTGCATCTTTTTAATATCCAAGCGAATGCGCTCCGTTCGCAGAGCCATTTATCGAAAGCTGCGGATCTCCAAGAGAAAACGGAACGTCATGTAACATTTACCGCGAATGCTCGTCGAGCGATTCACTCGACGTAATCCGCTAAATCTTTCAGGCGTGTTCGCCAGCTAAGCCCGATAAGGGCCCGCGGTTCTCACGACGAATTCTTGCTGTTCGTCTCTCGTAGGGAGGCTCGTGCACCGAATAATGCATCGGCTGGGTCACTTTAACAGAACTATAGACTAAATGGACTACATCATTAAAGCAGTAGGTGCTGAAAGATATAGCTGCTAAACGAATACTTTATATATGTATCTTTTACTTTAAATTTCTAATTTCTTATTTATTTTAAACCAAAAATTATGCAGATATAAATTTAAATTAAATTAAAAATTTTTTATAATTGGATATACATATTAGATGATTATTAGAAGTGAGAGAAATCGATTTTTTATATAGTATTCCTTTATGTATCAATATTTCTTCCTATAAGTGGATAGATAAATTCTTTAACATTACTCTTTTACTTTCTTTTTCATTATAGATATGTATAATACATAAATCTTATGTATCTCTTTGAATTATATTTCTCCTAGTTCTCTCTCACTAAGATATTAAATAATTCTAAATCATGATACGCAAACCTTTCAAAGCGGCTGTTTCATCCTGTTCATTCCGAATAAGAAATATTGACAGACATAAAAAAAAATACGAGAATGTGCACACGTAGTCAGGCGCCACACCAGCAAACATTGAGCAACATTCGTCTTTTCCCAGCGTTCTCACATGTTTTACTGGCTCCTGCAGCGATTTCCTTGAGACACTTTCCGACCGATTTTCCAACCCGGCGCCGACGACCAACTCGCCGGTGTTTATACGCGCATTCTGCCTTCCGACCCACTTTCATTTGCACGACTCTCAAGGCTTCGGCCGTTCGTCGATTTTTCCACATTTAACATCGCTGTGAGATGACGAATTACACGCGTCAGTATTCGTAATCGATGTGAATCGCGTTTGCCGAGATCTGTATTACGTGAATGAGCGCAAGTGCGCCCACCGTCGTTACACGCAAAACATCACCGTGAACGGAATATATTGCTGTTTAATTATTAAGCAAGCTGCTGACGCTAATTAAAATTTATTACATCGTAAAGGTTGTCCAGATAATGTATCCAGTCAAAGTCCGAAAGTTCTGATTATTGTATTATTTTATTATTTCATTAATTGCTCGATTAACTGAACCTTTATTTGTTAACTTTAAAATGCATACAACAAAAATCTTCGGAAAATTCTGTTCTGTATTTATTTTCAATTTATTTATTTCAATATTCAATTCACACATATTTTTTTTCCAGATTCAATTTTCGAACAAACAATAATTAATTTTAAATTACTTCTCTACAGTCGATTTATTCTCGTATCTCATTTCATGTCACTTTCATTTAAAGCTTGACAATCCTTTATTACGAATACGATTGCGTATTGGTGAATCAAAATAACAAATAGGATTTTTTTTTACATACTGTTTCATTGTACAACTATATATGAACAAACCGGAAATTTTCCAACAATTTTTTTGATGAACTATTCTTATGACGTACACGTTGATGATGGATAATAGAGAAAATTAAGGAATGATTTTCTATGGCATCGTTGAAATACTACTACCAATGGAACTGTTAATAATAGTACTTTATGTGTGATAGCAGTGACATTAGTATTCTACTTCTATCCTGCTGGTTGGTACAACGACCCGATCGGCTGAATAGCCGCATCGTAGACGCGTTTAATGGGAGCTGCGGGATGATGCGATGCCGAGACAGAAAAATTAGATTATTCATGAAATTGACTATTTGAAGAGCATCTCGCGATATACAAAGCGACCCTCGTCAGCATGCGATTATAAGAAAAAATTGCTACGATAATATAATTGTTCGTGACACAAATGGAGGCGTCACCGGCGTACAGTAGATAATTTAATGTATAACAAAATCGATAACTTATCACCGCTCTAGCGCTGCGCGAACAGATTAAAAAAAAAAAGCGGAACCGCATTTTTAATCCATTTCGCCATAATTGCGAACTTCGTTATGGAGAAACACTATATTCTTATGAATAATGTATCAATTATAATACAAGTATTAAGTTTCGCGAGATAAATCAAAATACAAGTTCCGGAATACTTTAACTAACTCTTCGTTACAATTAAGTTTCTAATTCTCTCTAATCAAGCATTTTATAATATTTCTTATTATTAATTTCCAATTTCCTAAATTATCATTTTTCTGTTTTGATCAATCGGAAATAACCACATAGTATTTTTATACTTTATAATTCAACAGCAATAAATTGTTGAAAAATATTATTTTATGTGGATATTGTCTCCAATTTTCTTTCTTTTTTAATAACTATTCTGTATGAATAAATATGCAATTATAAAATTATCAAACGTACGTAATAAAAAAAGTGTTATATTAATTAAAACCTATATACTTTTTTTAAATATATTATCGTATAATATTAAGCTATTTAATCTGTTTATTCCATTTAATTTAATTGTTCAGTTTCTTCTTTCTTTTTCTCAGAAAATTATGATTAAATCCATCATAATGTTTTCAAATAAACTAAATAAATAATAAATAAATAATAAATTGAAAAACACAGTATCTCTTCACAGTAAAACTCTAGTTTGGTCTCAAACGACTCAAAAATTCGCTTTAGAATCGAGAGATCGAGATGACTATCGGTGTTATCTACGGTTTTTCAGAGAAAAAGCTTTACTATTCCTTTTGACAAATCAAGGTGAGATGGGCTATACGTGGAATCGGATTTAGCGAGAAAATCGACTTTCGGCGAGTAGTTAGACTCGCTCTTGCCGGCGGGTTCGCCGCAGCTGATCTGATCTCCCACCTCGTTCCTCCATCTCTCCCGTTCCTCTATCTATCCCTACGTGTTAGTCAGCCGCCTCTACTGCAAGCAACGGCAAATTGGACCTGCCCGGCTCACTGTTGTTGTATTCACAGTTGGTATGAGACTGACGTACGATCTCTCACGGGGAAACCGCGTGGGTGGAGCCGGTTGTGTTCCTTATTTTTACCTGCTGTGCTGCCCGTTGGAATTGTACGCAGAGCTTCGGAGTTTCTGTTGCTACAGCATACAAGAGACGCACTACATCCATGTATGTACGTACACGTGTGTACGTGTACACAGTCAAACGCAACAGTAACGTTTGCTAGGTGGAAATGCTCTTATCATGCCTTCAAATTTTTCTTCCGTTTTTATCTTCAACTCGTTTACTGTTGTACCACCACTAGAAGAGCGGTAAACAGAAAATGATCCCTAACAGGTTTGCACGTGAAGCATTAGAGGAGCAAAAAAAATCAGCAAGTCAAGCAGTCAAAAGTCAGGTGAAACGAGAACATTAATTTATAATAAAAATGATAATTTATCATTATTCCAAACAGAAAGCTTTTTCCTTTGCTTTTACTTTTTTGCTGATTAAATCATTATCTGAGAAACCATCCAGCACTATGTTTATTTATATTTTATAAATTTATGATTCTCTCTTTTAGTGACAATCTAATCATTCCTTCTTCTGCACTTGGGTGGTCAAATCGAGCCGCGCTGCCCGTATAATTTCCTCATCACACGCGTAGCTTTCAAGATATCGGCATCCCGCGTATAGTTCTCATTCACTGTGACTATCAGACTACCCCGTAGGAACGACGTGAAAATTAAATCGTCTTTGTAAGCTCGATCGCGGTCGATTTTCCAGTCAAAGTTAAAATTGAATTGTGCATCAATGTGGGTAGGCAACATGGGTTTAAAAAGAGATGCAGGCTCAAAGGGAAAAGAAAGATAGTATGTGTCGAGCGAAGGCCTATAGCGAAGGCATTGTAGCGCTAACTAACTGGCTGCTCGGCCGGCCGTCTTCTTCGCGTGCGTTCGTTCCGTCGTGTCCGGCGTTTCGGTTGACCCGGTCTAACCCTCACGACGTCTATCCGCGTCGAATCCTCTACATGGCGCAGCGGACGAGGTGGTTTATCGGCCGGAACGGTTCTCACAGGGCACTGGACTCACAGCACTCACGGTGCGCCTGAACCTGACCTAAGCCAACCGAGTGACGACCGATCGCCGTCAGGAACGCCAACAATGCAGGCTTTGCTCGTTGATGCCTGCTGCGAAAGAGGCTCGCGTTTATTGTCAGTACGTTCGATGGAACGTTAAAGAGGCAAGCATGAGTTAACTCATGTAATTTTAATTAATCCCCTAACGGCGGCGCTCGAACGTTTGGAATACGAATTGGCTATTGATTGAACACGAGATATGTACAATTCTCACCTAATTTCACTTAGTTTTATCAAGTTTAGATAATTCCAGCTCCTACATATTTCTTCAGAGAAATTAATAATTTTAACAAGTTTAAATAATTCCAGCTCATATATATTCTTTCAGGAATTAATAGTTCTATCAAATTTAAACAGGACTATTCATGTTGCGATCATTATACTCTTCCGACAATTTAACTACAACTTATAGTCATTCTTTGGGTCAACCATATTTTGTATGGTTGTCTCAAAAATGGTATATAAAATATGTAATTATATGTACAGTCACAAATACCAAAAATTTTTCTCTCAATGAATCTTTCAAACTTATAATTAAAAAAGGAGTATCAGCGAGTAAAAACTAAAAAGTGCGCAGTTCCATAACAAAAGAATAATTTATTTACTTTAATTTCTAAGTTCACGATATAAACAAATTCGAAGTTGCAATAAATTGAACTCAAATATATTCAACAACGATTGACAGGATCTAACATTTTCAAACTAAACACATTGAAATCAGCGCCTTATAGGTCACAGTAAGATGTTGAACTACTGATTTAATATACATTCAATAAAATTGAAAGTATATAATTAATTTTTCAGACATAAATTGAGAGCCGATGAAATTATCGGATTCACACAATAAATCTGAAATTAATAAATCCCCCCAAATTCTTCCCAATCTTAAAAACTGTAATAATTTTATTGAATATATTCCTTTA
Organism: Trachymyrmex septentrionalis; assembly: GCF_001594115.1. Taxonomy (NCBI): domain Eukaryota; kingdom Metazoa; phylum Arthropoda; class Insecta; order Hymenoptera; family Formicidae; genus Trachymyrmex; species Trachymyrmex septentrionalis. The sequence goes on from NW_017305180.1 coordinate 778,285, forward strand.
ATCAACGGTGGCAGTTAATTTCTCTCAATCAAATATATAGATATTAATAGCTCTAGAATTCGTCAAGCGTTAAATTAGTGGATCGTAGAAAAAGTGTTGAAACTAAGTCTCGTTAATGAGGACTATTATTAAACTTGAAACATAGAGAATTATGAGGGCAACCGAGGGTCACGAAGGGTCAATTGAAATGATTTCTGTGCACTAGATGGTAGAAGAAACTGAAAAACTAAAAGAAATTAAGAATCAGTTATAGAGTTCAGTTACAACGTCATTACACTGACGTTGACGTCGCTTTGAATTAACTATTCATAGATCGTTATTATATGCAACGTTCACCACTTTGCATGATCGACGAGAATTTTGTAATTTGCAATTAAGTCGAGAGAAAGGATTGTAATTTGCGAACCACGTCATTGCATCAACACTATCACTAGCTTGTTTAACATTTATATAATCTGCTAAATGATCAAAGTATATAAGTCGCACATAATTATAATTGCAGAACCATTTCTCTTAAGAATCTTAATTAAATTGATCGACCGTTATTTTTCTTGCACCACTTATCGCTTCTTATATATATATTTATCTTACAAACAAATAACATAAATACAGTTTTCGAAAAATATGTAGTTTGATACTAAAATATTTATTTTCAGGCGCGTTAAAATTGTCCTTACATCTTTAAAGACGCAAAATATTATTTCTTACGAACAAACTTTTCATATTACAAGCAATTTATATAAATCACTTTTATTATAAATCTACTTCCATCGTATCTTTTATTCATGTTCTCGGCCTTTGTTCTCTTTATCCTTGTTCCTCGTTATATAATTATCGGTCAAAAAAATTGGATGGATATTGCACATGTAGTGGTTGCGATAAAATTGAAGGGGAACGCGGAAAAACTCAGCATTTCCATTTAGTGCGTTCCATAAATTCCAGAAAGCTAGCCACGAGACGACTAGCGTGATATGCAAGCAAGAAATAAAATTAATCTTAGAAGCAGGAAAGGGAGGGCATCACGTGAAAGAGAGTCCAGAAAATGATGTTATCTTTGGACGGAATAATAATTTTTTAAAATAATAATTCACATACAAGCTTTGTTAAATCCAATCACATAAATGATATTAATGGTAAAAAAAGATAGCCGCTATATCAAAGAAATTAATTATTCTTTGCTTCTATATATCTATTGACTGAGGATACTGTTATAAAATTATATAAAGTATAGTATGCATCATAAACCATTAACTTTTCTTTGTTGTTAATTTCAAACAATTATTATTTATTGTCGTAAAAAAGATTTAATTGCAAATTACGTGATAGAAATAATTTTAATAAACCTTTTATAGTTAAATTTTCCATTTTTAATTTCATTTTGTTCGAATCAAGTGACTTTAAACTAATATAGGAAATAATGAACAAATATTTGTTTTTTATCGTAATTTAAATTGTATATACATATTCTTATCATGTTACACAAATAATTAATCGTATTTATTTATTAATAAGCGTGTAATGAAAAGCGTTCCTCTCATTCTCGAAAACAAATATGCGGAGTCAATTCTGTAAATGTTTTCAATGTTACTCTTAGAAAATTGATTTGTCATTAAATATTATAAGTATTACCAATATAAATTCCATAATTCTTGAGCGCATTAAATGTGCATGTATGGACAATCGATTAATTACTTCGTTATTACCGATTGGATCAATTTCGAAAACAAAACGCGTTCGTGCGAGCTAACGCGATTTCATTGTAATATAAAAAGGATAGTGATGTACGTTTATCAAGGGATCGGTGATCAGTTGGCTTCCTAGAGGAAAGAGTTGTCTTTTTTTGCGACCTCGGCACGATGAAGCACACTCTCTCCGTGCGCTAGGTAAGGTACTTTGGCGGTTAGACAAACCGCCGAGGTGGCGCGTCGCAAATCGCCCGGCAAGATCCCCCAGGTGGAACGATGTCGCAAATCTTGGCTCTGGAGAAGTAGGTACCACTGCACGGGGTTAAGATCGACTCGGATTACGTAACGATCAGCTGGGAAGTTCCTACGCTGATTTATTTACGGGCGTAATCTCCGGCGACGATGAAGCATCAGTCTACCCGTCTGGGGTTCGCATTAATACCGGTTCAGTCATCGTAAATTCCGCATGTTTTCAGTTAGACGAATGTAGTTGAGCGACTTAAGTCCCGATCTTCTCCTCAATCGCCGCTCTATTCCGTTTCGTATTACGTTACCGGAGTTACTGGTCGATTCGAGAGTGGATCAGCCAATAATGGGTGGACTCGTCGTTTTAACGCAAGAAACATCCTCTATCCCAGAAAATATCCTCCACGCGAGAGGAATAAATTCCTTCAATATAGCCCATGTGGGAAAAGCAAAAGTACAGTTGACCTACGACTATGATGAGAATTATAATGGTTGAAACGAAATGTTATACAAGAATTATGTATTATAAATCGTACATTTCCTCTTTCATAAATTACAGTTTTTTGGATTTACAATCAATTTCTTCTTTGTGAAAAATTGTTTTTTTAATATATAATATAAATATATATAATACATACCCCAATTATTAAAATTAGTAACAAAAACATTTAATCAAGTAAATTAAAGAATAATTATAAATTTAATAATTTAAAGATTAGTCATCGCTTTTTACCTCTTTTTATCTCATTTTCTATAATAAATAGCATTGTACCGATATATAGAGTTAAATTTCAGGTCATATTAAATTTCTATAAAAATTGTATTTTCTCTTCGGGCGAGAGATGATAAATAAACACGCATAAAATCGTTCTACAAATAATGGAACGAAATAACGTGAAACTTCATAATTTTTCAAGCTAATCACTTCCAGCTCATAATTCATCATCAACTCGAAACTTCATTGCCGATGCAGAAAAATAACGCTACTTACACCTTACGAATGGCGAAATGCGGCAGGCGAAAAAACTCGGAAAAAAAGTCGGTAGACCGACACTTGACAATGGTTCACAAGAAACAGGGTGGTTTTATGCCTCCGCCTGGAATTCGCGACGGCAGCCTGCCACGCAGGATTTCCCCCGTGTCACCGGGTTACTGTACTCTCTTCCCGATAACGAAAGCAAGAAGTTTCGCTTAACTTGCGCGTCGCGCGGAAATTCTCCCGGCGGAATATGGCCGCACGGCTTAACTGCGGGCGCGGCCTCGCAACAACGAAACTTTCGACGTACTAAGAAGAAAACGTTTTCTGCGAAGCACTCGCTACGGCGGCCTAAACAAGACAAGAGTTCTCGCCGTCTCGTAATTTATCACCGAGACTAACTCGTTCACGCTATATTCCTCGAGTTTCGTGTTCTCAAACATGGATCATAACGTCGCGCAAAGTTAAGATTCTAAGTAATAAAACGTGCTCTATTTTAATAAAATACATGTGTCATCAGAAAATAAGAATGTGCACTAGTGATCGTAAAAAGCAGATTGATAATTGTCTAAATTCTTTGGAGTGAAATCCCCCTTTAAGAAGTGAAAATGAAGCCAGTATTAAAAAGGAATGGCTCAATTTTCAATCTTCAAGAATTCTATTCTGTAACTCTGAACGACTGTAACGATATCATTACAGTTGTTAAGAGTTATAAAATATGAGATCCTAAAAGTAAGATTTCACTTTTCAGAGTGAGCTTTTATCCTAAAAGTTTTAGAAAGAAAGTTAATTATAAGAACAAATATATAAAGATGCATAAGAGAATATTTAAAGATATAATATTTATTATTATATTTATAATCA
>NW_017305180.1:782155-785368 GCF_001594115.1 Trachymyrmex septentrionalis
AATTTATATTTCTATACTACTTTAAAGTTGGATTACGTTATAGGAGATAGTCGGTTCTTTGAACAGTTCTCGTCTCGCTGAAATCTCGTCTCGTATCCGTTTCGTATCGAATACATAAAGAGATGTCGCGTACGTTTCGCGAATAAAGAGTCGTCGCGGCCGTTTCTCTCGAATAAAGAGATATCGCAGCCGTTTTTCGAATAAAGAGATATCACGTGGATATCTTCGCCGAGGTGGTGCGTCTCGCTTCCAATAAGCCGGCATCGTAAGCGAACTCCACAATATTACCTCACGGAGCAATAACCGCGACTGCAAGTCGCAACTTAAAGCGGTTATAATGGGAAACAGAAACTCTCGTAGCTGTCAACCTCACCTTTTTCATTTCCAACTTGCTCGCACCACCGCGATATTTATTCCTCTGGGTCGGGCGAGATGCCGGCGGATATAGGGGGAAACGATAGCCGGAAAAAGCAGCGTGCACCGCGACGCGCCCCAGACACAATTTCCGCCTTGGTTTTCAAGCACTCGCGGCAACTTATTTTCTAATGCCGTCCACCCTTAAGCCCGTTTCTACCCCTCGTCTCTCTATGTGCACTTCCGACACGTTAATTATCCCGTCCATAGCGCGCATGGACGGCGAACATGGTCGAGAAAAGCTTATTACTCTTGGAAATTCACCGACAATATGGAGGAAATTTCGTGGCACAAAGCCTACAAGACGTCTTCTTCGCAAAATGGATTGTGCAATCAATAAGCAATTTTTATCGTCTCATTCATGGAGTAAAAAAATGATAAAAAATATCAAGTCCTATTAAAGTGCCGTCAGTCATGCTTTTTGTTACGTTCGTATGATAACAGATATAGGTTAGTGACGATAATAAAACTCTCTACAGTCCATTCCTTTTATTATTGATGTTATTACGCGTGCTAGTATTAGTCGGAAACGAAAATATGACGAACGTGAAACACATTCGGTCTCTCCTTTCCCGGTTTTCGTCTCGTTCATAATTTCTCCTGGGCGGCCCCTGGGAACGTGGGCATGCGGGAATCCATCCGCAAGTCCGAGTAGGATTAACGATAGAGGGAAAGATAGATAGATAGAGATAGAGATAGAGAGAGAGAGAGAGAGATAGAGAGACAAAGAGAGAATAAGGACCAACGGTATCACGACTGTAATATTTGCGGAACTCGCTCGAGAACGAATAATATATGTAATTCGCCATCCCAGGTCTTTTTGCTTTTGGAAATCCTCAACAACTATAGAACGTCGTTGCCACAATTCCGACTTGCGTATTTGCGTCACCTCTCCCATTACTTTCGCTACTCGTTTCAATATATACGTTCTCGTTCCGATACTCAGCACACCTCGTCGGTTCTTGTATCCAATTCTATTTCTTTAATTTTAACATATTCATTCCAACATAAAATAATAGACAAATGATAAAAGATGGAAAGTCATGAAAAAAAGAAAATAGGGATAAAATACAATAGAGAAAAGAAATGTTTTAAATTATAATTTAATGAAATTTTAATTTAAAAACTTTAATTAATTAATTTAATGAAATTTCAATTTAAATACTTTCAATTAATTGTTACATTTAGATATAGAGTATATACTAAATAATATTTTATTAAAATATTTTATTTTGCTGTATGCAAAATATGATTATACAGGCCAGCGAAAATCTATTGTATTAATTCAAGTTTATAATCAACTTTAGTTTATATCAATATCGTTATCATGTCCAGCTTTAGCTTTTCTAAAAATTTGTGAGTTACTGATATTATCGGAAATCAATAGATGCGGAACATAAAAAATAGGAATACATGTGGAATACATGTGGAACGAAAAAATAGGATGGTAATCCTGTCGTTTCCTCAATCAAACATAATTAATTTATCAAAAATTAATTGTAATAGCTTTATTATTTCTCAACTCAATTATCATACAAACGATATTTTTTTCTCACAAGGCACAATTTCCCTAAAGAAGCCAGCAGACTGTCAGAAGCCAAACATACCAAGTATAACATAGAAAACTGCGAAAGAAATCAGGAGAGTTCGAAGATATCCCGAAGACAAATATCATCGCGAGAGTTCTTCTGATTTTCGATTATTTGGGCAGAAGAACGATCTACCCTTCTGTGCAACGAAGTCTAACAACTTCATACGATCAGTGCGGCAATATTTCAGTTGTTCTTTTTCGACATATCCCAATCAAAGAAACGCGATCCTTAAAAGTGCAAGAAAAAGTAAGGATTGAATTTAATAAAATATTAATAATAAAAATATCATAAAAATACAATTAAATAAAAAAATTCTTCGTACATTTACATTTTAAAATTTAGAGTCAAATTCAAACTTCACATACTTGCTTAATGTAGAAAAAGATTACTTTAGTAATACAATCTCATTTTAAAATAAAATAAAATAAAATAAAATGTTATCTATCAATGTATGAGTGAATAAGTTCCTCGTTTCAATTTTTTAACCATTAAACATTATCTGATTACAAAAATTTAAAATGTTATCTTTAAAAAAAAAATAGAAGACAGTAAAACTTGTCACTTTAAATATAATTTTCAATCTTGAAAATTGCCTCTTTCCAAAAATCTTCTAGACACGCATCTTAGAAAAAGTATCTTCTAGGTACCTGCGAAATTGAAAAATCGGAAATTATTACCGAGTAAAATCGGCGGCGCTCAAGTAAAAACAAGGAGACAGCGACGTAAGCGGAAAAGAGTGTCGAATTGAGAAGAGAGGTGGGAGTAGTGGCCAAAACGAGGGAGTAAGGTGCGAATGAAAAAAAGAGCGAGATAGATAGAAACCGTAGAGAAATGGAGGCGTCTGGTTCGACACTGCCGAGTGCACGGGTATTTCGAAAATTCGATAAATTTCATCCCACCCCCACGTTCTCCTTCTCACCGCCTCCTTCTCTTCTTCTATCCCCCAGCCTCACCACACACATCGATCGCCCGAGCGGGCGATGAAATTTCCTCGTCGTCCCAATCTCTTGTTATTCCCGAGAGGTTCTGGGCTGGGACCCGATATACACCAAGCTTTCCTTCCCGAAAGCTTCTATCGCCATTCCCGCCCTACTGATCTGGCCTGGATTCACATTCTGCCCTCTTTATCCCGTATGTTTCTCTCTACGTTCATTGCTTATTACTTCGTTTCCTCTAATTTCTGCGAATAAATCATAGAACACAATTT
>NW_017305180.1:785468-794333 GCF_001594115.1 Trachymyrmex septentrionalis
GTCCCGTATGTTTCTCTCTACGTTCATTGCTTATTACTTACTTCGTTTCCTCTAATTTCTGCGAATAAATCATAGAACACAATTTCGACCTCCATAAAAGAGTCAACCAAAACCGAGAGAGAGAGACAGAGAGAGAGAGAGAGAAATAGTTAATGACGTTATATGACGTGACCAACTATAACGTAAAAGGCAAGATGATAACAAAGTTTATGGAATAATTTTGTGGATTGATTTGACAAAGATATAATATATTTAGTTTCATACAAACTATATATACTTATGATAAATCTAACGTTAGATAGATAATGATTATAAGAAATCGAACGAATGCTTATTCTAAATAACGATGATAAAAGTTATTCCAAATAGAAATTGACAAATCAATATACAAACGCAAACTTTATTTGTGTCTGTTAAAAATACTTATCGACTTTGTCCAACATGATTCCAGTTTTAAATCTGGCCGAAACCGAAAAAATAATTTAAAGTGATATAAAGCGCATTTTTTCCATATTTGTATAATTAATAACACGATTATTAATTTTATTACTTCAATATCATTTGCCGTTATTTATTTTTCTCTATTGCTATTTGTTGTTATTTAATTAATTTATCTATTCACTTAACTGTGAACAACTGCGTGTATTATTGCTTATCGAATCAGCAACATCTGTAAATAATTTTTTAATTAACGCGCGGAGCGTATTCCTAGCAGCGTGTTGCACGCGGGGTAAATGTTTACGATGCTTATATAACTTATAATAAAAGGCAGCGGAGGGGAAGTAATATATCCGTGAATAAACGTCCGAGGAACACCATATGGCGGAAGATACTCTTTCCGACAAGACTTCGCAAAAGCGTGTTAATAATTCGTGGCGTGGAAACACGACATGCTCGACCCGGTAGTCGATCGATCGCCGCTGTACCGAACTAATGCTCGCGGCTGTGTCTGTCGACTCTCACCCTAATCGCGAAACCGATTAATTCCGCCGTTATGTCGCACTTAATTTCGTATCTTTCAACGCTGCAGCAGCACGCTCTGACCGCAATATCACGCGTGATGAACCTGATAAACAATTAAATTAGATTCAAAATAAGATAAAACGTTAGAATATTGATTTAATTAATAATAAAAATTAATTATATCGATTAATGTAGTGCATTAAAATATAATCTTTAAATTAAATTAATAATTTGTTTAATTAATGATATTAAAGGCATTCTAATTTCTCTTTAGATTTAATATGCAGAATTCTAAAGTCAATTACACATATTATAGTATCAAATTTCAAAATCGTATAAAAGACATTTAAATCTCGGTAGCTTGTATAAAGATATAAGCTCTTCTTTATATATCTTTTGATATGTACCAACATATTACAGATCTCTATACATGCCGACTAGAATTTGTGTCAATCTTATATGTTATACCTGATTTGATTGATGTAAGGCAATCCTAAATAAGGTGCATCTAATAAAGATTGTCATCAGGTTTGAGTATGGTTGATCTTTGGAATGTAATGCTAAATTAAATAGCATTTGAATATTTCCCGACTTAGAAATTTATCCAGTGATTTTAGCAGGTTCTAACTCGTTATTAGATCTTGATAAGGTAAGTTCGACCTGATTAGTCATGTAACGCAGCACAGTAGTTGAATCCTCATCCAGATAGCCTCATCAGGTCCTGATGAGGATCTGATAATGAAATAAGGTCAACCTGACTAGAACCTGCTAAATCCTTGGATAAATTTCTAGTCGAGATAATGTCAATAATAAAAATTGTTAAAATTATTGCCAACACATAGCGTTATTCATCAATATGATACGTACGATAGACGTATAAAATTAATAAAGCTTCATGAAGCTAATATATATAGCATATCGATTGTAGGACAAATTGAGCCCTTCAAGGATTTGACGCTGATCCGCGGATCGGTTTAACCACGAGGGAGATCTCTCGGTAAGATATACCAGGTTGCTTTCCTCGTTAGTATCTCTCTGTCCAACGGATTAATTAATTTATCCGCATTACGATATCGTGGCGCGCTTAGTAACACGAAGGATTACAATGTCGGTCGCGAGGTCGTCGCCGCCGCGATCGAATGTCGGATCGGCTGAACATTTACATCCGCCAAACGATAAGATCGTTATTGCTGATTGGAATTTTCAGACGCGAACATACGGTAATCCAATTGTTCGCGGATGCTGCAGTTGCAACGCGGTTCGCCGCAGCCTATTATTGCGCATTGATGAAACTGTGCGACAAGGAGGACGTTCCCCATTAGCCGCGTTTACTGCTCCGCCCGTTTCCCGCATGCGTCCCGGCAGCGTTATTATCATCGAACCGTCGCGCATTATTGTCATCGAACGTCGCGACGCGAGAGCGAATAATAAATTACGGGCGATCGATCCGTCGCGCGCGACGCGGTGCAATACGCTGGGATTCTTTCTGTTTGACGGAACGTTTAACGCGAACGAACGACGACTTCACATTGAATCCTTGATTAAGAAGCAACCGTTCTATTTATCAAAGCTCGGATTTAGCAGATGATTTTTCCATTTCTCGAATTAAACTTTTGCGTTTTGAAATAATCTGCTGAATTGCATGTGTCACAACAAAAACGTTTTACTGAATTGTCAAATCTCGGTACCATCTGCATATTTCGCACAATTAATGAGAAAAAAATTATTACAAAATTTCTCAATAAAGTCAAGCAATTTAATGATTAATTCCTTCATACATTTTTGTAGAATTAACTTTTTTTTATATATATTAAAAAAAATACATTTGCATGTATCAAGATTATTTTCATAGAATCAAAAATATGCTTTTATTTATATTTAAAAGAAGTGTGTAAATGTAAACATGTTAATGCACAGACTGTGTAATTAATATTTATTTAATTAATGTATTTATTTAATTTAATGAGAACAAAATTTATCATATAATCACAGTGACGCGAAAATTTCTACTCTTTTTATAAACTCTTTGAAATTTTTATGATTTTATTATTATAATCTCGACTTACGCTTAATTTATGCTCTTTAATCTATGCGTACGACAATGTATATGTATAACGACCCTTTTGAATATCGGGATGATTTCCTCGTTTCGCATCATGTCTATCCCCATCGAGCTGAACGTTAATACCAATTAATTAACCGGGAATCTCTGAGCTTAACCCATTACTGGCCCTTAACCCACGGTCGTCGTCCTAGCGCACGTGTTCGCGAAACGCAACGTGCGTGCAATAATCGCGAACACGCCCTTCAAAGTGCGTTCAGTGATCCCTCTCTCTGACCCCGTGATGTTCGCCAATAATGAACAAATTGAAACTGGTACACTTAATTACACCGCGGATCAATATTATTTGCGGCTTAGCTCGCGACTGTGTTAGTATTGCCTTCCAAATCTATCCGTGTTACAAGGTTCATGTCACATAAAATTTGTCAATTTGACCGAGAATGTATGAACATTAACGTGGGGTACTTGAGGAATACTTTACTCGGCGATGTTATTATTTTCTTTTATCTATTCTAAGTAGAAATAATAAAGAACGATGTAAAGTTTCGCATTTTAATTTATTAAAATTATGCAGTTATTTATTTATTGATTAAAAATTATTATAAAATTAGTTTCATTAAAATATAGTGCTCTTTATACTAAAACAAATGAAGATTAACATTTAATTAGCGCGATAAGAATTCAAATTACGTAAAATTTATTAAATAATTATGTGTTTGCTAGATAATCTAATATAATTGTAACAATTTTAAGATTTTCTATAAGAGACGCGATAGTAATAATCTAATAATTAACACATCTATTTATTATTAAATTATTTTACTGTATCTTTTATCAGATCATAAAATTGACATATAAAATATATCAAAATTTAAATAAAGTATAATGATTATATAGTACATGTAAAAATAACTCTTACTAACATAGCACAATATTGTTGCGTTACTATTATCAGAATTGAAAAGCATGAAAAAAGCATAGTATTAATAAGCGAACGTATGTGAAATATAAACCCATATTGAATTGCAATTCATTGAGAGATAATTATGTTTATTAGCTTTACGGTGTAAATATATTGCTACGCTGGCACATTTTGAATATACGAAAATGCGGAAATCCGGAAAATAATGATATTTTGCCATAATGATAATCACTATTTTCTCATTACCTATATTATACAGTTTCCTATTATCGCATTGTTATAACGATGAATAATATCAATTCTGCTTTTCCTGAATTCGTCGCCATAGTTATATTTAAATCTTTTTAAACTAAAATTCAATCGACTAAATAACTCGGTTTGTCAATGCGTTTGCCTCATTTTTCAATTTAAAACTCAAAATAGAATTTATCTTTAGACAATTATTCATATCTTAAACGCAGCCGTTATCATAAGGTATTAACCATAAGCTTCTATATAGAATCGGTCGATTGATGGACTTAGAATCAATCTACGATCCCTGAGATCATGTCTATCTATTCTCGTAGCAGCTACGACTGATTAAATCCCAGTTATGTCGCAAACTTAAGTCTGCATGATGAAAATTTTTGGAAAATATCGTTTTTCGCGTGATTTTTTGTTCACCGTGCAAAAAACGGACTTAATTAAAGAAAGACGAGCGTTTCTACATTTGAAAAAGTAATTTTACCTGAAGGATATTCAGTTCAACATCAGCGAAAAATTTGCGAAAATGGACAATAATATAATGATCGACGGCATAGTTTATTCGATCATCAGAAAGGTCGAGAAACTGTCCAAATCATAAATTTGTAACTATCACGAATGCCAAAATTGGATTTTGCGGGATATTACGGATTGAAGCGGCAGAAAGAAAAATGTAATGAACATTTTATCGAATACAGAGAGAGGTAATGGAAGCGTATAACCGTCTGGCATGCACTTCGGCAAAATTTGACGTTAACTCTCGTTATATCGGATATCGGAAAATCAAACAATTTTATCCAATCACGTTCTATGACTTTTCGACCTGAAGACCTTCCGAATCGAACTTCCATTTTGCGATGAAACATCGTTCGCTCGCAAAATGCATAGTCGATTTTATTCAGTTACAGAAAGATTATTTCTAATCCTGTTTCCCCTCTTTCATCGATCTACTCAGGAAATATGATTAATCGAACAATCAACATCAACACTGATATATACGTTAAAAATTTTATATTTTATATATTATAAAACTATCTAATGGACGTCGATACTGATGTGCGTAAAATTTTTCCGTATACACCATAAAACTATCTATTTTTATAACTAAAATATTTTTTACTTAAAGTGCAGAAATAAAATTTTGAAATTTAACGGAAGCGAGAAGGCAAAAGTTCTAGTGCAATCCTGTGTGCAATCCACCATAAAAACAAATCTTATATTTAAATTTCGTCTTAATATATATTAATTTAAATAAATCTTTAAAAAATTTTATTTACGCAGTCTTTTTTTTTAACATATAAGTTAAAACTAACTCTATTAAATCAAACAATTGTAGTTTAACCGTCAGCTTATGTTTCTGGTTTTAAATGAATAACTTTTACTCACATACCTAAATATTCTGTTTTCCAAAATGTAACACCAACATTAATCAAGATTAACTATAAATAATATTAAAATCAATCATCAATAAAAATAATATTAATATCAATCATCGTAAGGAATAGTAAAATAAGTAAAAAATACTTAAAAAAGCTGGTACTAAATTTTAGTATGGAAATTTCGATTCTATAGCCTCATCGACAAGTTAGTACACGAAGTTCCTCGACATTATTCAGAATTACCCTACGTCTTATTCAATATGTTCCCACAATTACTGGCGAGAGCTTAAAAGATAGTTTCCGATAGTTACGCTATCGCTACCATAAACGTCAGTCGCACGTTGTTAAACGCAGGAACTGGCATGCGATGGTTAATTATCGCCGCAACGAGAAACCGTAGTGGTCTATCGACGAGACTCGTGAACCGCCTCGATCGATCGATCGGCTCGTTGTCGCGTTCACAACAACCACGGGACCGCGGAAGATCTAAGATTCGCGTATTAATTAAGAGATCGACGTCGGATGCGTCGGCAATTAGCAAGCAAACAGAAGCGAGACGCAGAGAATCTTCCATTGAAGGAGATTATAACGGAGTAACTCAACTTAGGGAGACGCCATCAAACATCTTAGGACTTGTTAATTGCAGAAATCTGCGTTGATTAATCGAAAAGGTAAACTCCAGCAAGTCTTCCGCATATAAACAAAAATATTATTTTAAAAACAGATACGTAATAGTGCAAAATTATAACTAATATACTAATAATAAATGAATTGCATAAAATTTTAAGATTACTTTTGTACATAGTGAACAATAGAGAACTAATCAAAAACATATTAACAATTGTTATAAAATTTTAGTTACAATAATTATATTGATCCTAACAATATTTTTTTATTAGACCTTCTATGAAGATATTCTCAATTAAATTGAGAAATGAGATATGAAACTTTGATTGGTCCCACGATTCCTGCTCTCACGGGGCCTGAGGCCATATTTGTGCGGCGCTACTGGCAGGGATGTCGATGAGCATGCGTAAATATATCAGCGACGACCTCTCGTCATGACCCTTAGTCACGGATTCCGCGCGATCGTATATAATAAGCAGCGGAACTTTCATTAACAGCTCAAGCAAAATTTCGTATGTCGGTATACTTTAATACCGCAATTTCTATCGCGATATAATAATTCGTTTAATCTGCGAGACATTACTAAATATAAACTCTGTAGGCCAAACAACGTAAATAAATAATAAACAATAAAAATAAAAAGAAGTAATAAGTATAAGTGAATATGCATCTTGCCACAATTCTAAAACGCTATGTACATTTAATGGAGAATATTGATAAAAATTTGTTTAAAAATGTATGTGTTCTTGCACTAATTTACAATATCTAAATAACAAAAGTTAAAATATAATTTTTAGAAATATATGTAATTAAAAATAAAGTGCAACAAATTTAGTATAAAGATCTAATTATTCTTTAGTTCTATACGGATTTTGTCTTAATAAAATATTATAAAAATAATAATCGAAATACTAAAAGTGTTGTACAATAGCTTATAGTTATTTAACTTTTCTTAAATAAACATTTATTTTAAATGTTAGCCAAAAAATAGATTTTCGCTTATTAATTTAGTGATAATTTTATATAATCAGATGTCAATCAGTCAATTATTAAAGAGTTGCTACAAGAAATTTATACGCCAATTTATTCCAATACCAAAATGCATCGGAAGATTATTTACCGGCGCATTCGCACAGTGACTGTTGGTGCACGTGTAAATATAATATCTCGAGAATGACCTCACGGTACGACCTGAGAAGTCTGTATTCGACCGCTCGTTTTACCAATATATGTATAAGTACATATACGTATAAGTGAACACGATCATTAATTAATATCTTCCGGGACCGAGACGAGTCATGAATCAACGCCCGCCGCTTCACGGCGTCTTCTCGCGTCGTGTCAGTGAGATTGTGGACGAAATATCTCGTTGCCGTTGTGTCGTGGGGATGATTATAGGAATGATAAACAATGCGATACGATTATTAATCACCGACCGGCCGATTCAACGTAATTAGCTCGCACAAGTCAATGCACCCGTGTGAAAAAGTTTATCCGTGAAAACTGACATTGCTTTGTGTTATCTATATGAGAAACAGCATACTTTCCTGTTTAAAATAATCGGATATATTGCATAAACAAATTCGTACACTAATTTATTATCTTAGAATAATTTTAATATATTCGTGATAGCAAATAATATGCAAATAATTCATTTTTATTTACACTTTGGAATTTCTTGCTAATTAAATTACGAGAGTATAATTAAATCTTGAATTCTTAAATGAATTATTGATTTTAGTTAAATAGATAATTTAAATGTAAAATGTATAGAGATTTTTTTTGATAATTTTTGGCTAATATAAACTGTTTTTTATTAGAAAATTGATAGAATAGAAGCTATAAAACTATATGTTAAATTAATATTATTGTTATTAAAATAATTTATTGTTTCAATAGTATATATTGATTTTATTTTACTATTATTTTAGTAATGAGAAATATTTCCTGTTATAATATATATTACACCTTATCAATTACTAATTATTGTTTATCAATTAACATTACATATCTCAATTAACAGTATCTCAAAAATTATGTATGTTTTTGAAACACTAAAAAATGAAAATTTAATTAATTAAATAGATCTAATTATAAAAATAAATAAAACTTGCAAAATTATGATATCCAATATATTTAGACGAATTAAGTCTTGATGTCTTTTCCTCTACGCCGTGAAAATCGAGCTATTAGTAGTTTCGGTTAGTTACCGGTTTAATTGTATCAGTTAATATTAAACATAGCTATAACAAGCACGTGCGTCATATATCGCCACGTGTCACGTAAGAATGCGCCTTCACACTATAGGGTCGAACATATAAAATAAAAGAACAAAAAGAACCGAAAGTACGATCAAAATCGATCGACCGATAAATTATGCAGGATGTGAAATGCGTCGGCGATGACCTCGTCCTCTTTTTTTTTTACCCTCGCTTCGTTGATTCGAATATGGCAGATATTTTATTGCCATCCCTCTTTTCGTCGCTTACCACTTCGATTACTTAGATGCAGCGAAGACTTCGCATTTGACATATTGTACGATCGTAAAACTGTTCGCATCTTCAATTTATGATATTATTTATTTTAATATAAATATATTTTCGATATTTTAATATCAAATATTCATTAATATTTTATTCGATATTACAAAAAGTTAAAACTATATATAT
>NW_017305180.1:794989-802652 GCF_001594115.1 Trachymyrmex septentrionalis
GAATTATCAAAATCCAATACATATAATTATAAATACTTATAATATTATCATTGTCGTTATCAATTTTATATTATATTTGTAATATATTATTGTAATTTTTACTAAAAACTTAATTAATTAAAAAAATTACTATCTTATTTTATTTTAATTAGAAAAATAAGTATAGATTATATTATAATTTTGTTTTATTATATCACTCATGATGTAAGAATACCAAATATTTCATTGTAAATTGGCAGTCGATGATAATCAGAAATTAGTTCAAAATGTTATAAATCAATATAAAACCGCTATTAAAAAAAAATTCATTTATTATTAATCAAAAATTTATCCCAAAATTATGTATATTTGACCATCATTATAAACAATACCTTGTATATTTTTACATCATGATATCACTTACTGCATTATCAATGTATCTAGCATATGCATTTGTTTTCACCTTGTGGTCATTCTTGGATCAGTTTTCTGGATCTAAATAAATCTTCTCCTTGTGATAGTAAGCGCACGCTCACGTAAATCGACTTGACCTATCGAACAAGCTGATCGAGCGTTCGAGAAGAACATTAGCAAGGCGCGCTCGAGGCGAGGTCTCTCCAAGATAATCCATTTCCGTTGAAATGGCAAAAGGCGTATTAACGTCGCGAACTTCACAAAGACGAATCACAAGCCACCCGACTCTGGATGTGCCGTTCCGAATATTAAATGTCCAAAGTAGGGTTACACGTCGTCGTTTATGAGACCGATAAATCTCAAAAGGGCAGCACGAGTCGCGGATAGAGATTTCGCGTTTACAGTGCCGTAAATAATAAATTTATAACAAGATATAACGTTATGATGTAAAAATGTAATGTCGTGCCTACCGTAACATATAGATGTAGCAGTGGAAGTAGAAGCGTGCATATATAGATGTGTGTGCTTCGCTTCCTCCTCTCCTCTCTCCCTCCTTCCGATATTATGTATATATGTACGTTTATTACTCTATAAATATTATTATCTACAATAGGACGGCCAGCTATATTTATCGTTACTTTCTCCATCAAGAGGACGGTGACTGCCGTTCGTAATCGCGAATGAGAACGCATTTCCTTTCTACCCGCAGGTAACTAACGCTAGTAAAGTTTTGAAAAATAAATTAATGAGAAAGCTTATTGATAGCTTTTGTATAGAAATCTCTATATGTGAGAGAGAAAAGATTCGAAAGCAATGTCTAGGGCATAGAGATTGAGAAGTATAAATCTTTCAGTATCCAGATTAGAAAGAAAAAAAAGTGTAGAAATTCAGCCCGTGCCAGGAGAATTCCCGTTCGTGGTGATCCAACTAGCGATGCAGCTGTTCCTCTGTGAAAATTTCATAGGGATCGCTTTAATAGCGATGCACGATAATGCACTATCCACGATTCCCAATTTTGCAAGTACACGCCGTAGGTTTTTTGGCCAGGCCGTTGACTCTATCACTTATCGCGAAGCCAATTAAATGGCCCGTTGTAACGTTGTTGTATCATGTTTTGATTCACGAGCGTGGTAATCGTATGGTGATCGCGATTAATTTAACGAGCATGCCCTACGATGATCGGGGAAGACTTTAGTATGTACGCGGGCGTATGCTTTAGTGGGATGATGTGCATGTGCACGTATGCAACTACTGAACTTTGCCATTTGATCCTACTTCGCCCCGTTAAGTTCAGAGTTGCTGAACTCCTTGCCTTTAGCGTTCAAGAGATTGGGGAAGCTAGTAGCGTTAAGCGTCAAGCTATGTTTTGCTAATCGATGACTTTATAATGCTAATCATCTCGGTTATTTTGTATAGAAATTATCTATTATCATATAACTATAAGGCAGCAGAGATTGGATAACTTTTATTAGATAATTTTCAACAACTTGTGCGCTAAGTTGAATATTACCTCGTTGTAATGTCACTTATCCATGTAGTTCGATTATCCTAATCTATTCTCTAATATGGTATTTTCATAAAATTTATTGGTTTTAGATAATTTGTCGAGTAAAAGCGTAACCACTAGTATGTTGATAATTTTATCGAATCATGTAGATTCCATTAATAACCTCATTATTTAATAATTTTATTCTAAAAATTATTTTATTTAGAAATTTCAATAAAAATTTGAATATTCTATATAAAATATAAAATATTTTTTGTATTAGATCGCATAAATCAATTATGATTTAATACAATAAATAAGTTATCGAGTTAATTAACTTTAAGCACTGACCTTCTTGAGATGTCCTTTATTGGTGCCCACGAAGACCACAGTATAATCACCGGTCGAAGTGGCCGCCACAGCCGTCAAGTGAGTCTCGAATGTCAAAACAGCAGTCGCACCCATCGGCTCTTCACCGCCTAAAGGCGTATTCACATCGAGGCCACAAAAGTCTTCGCCAATCGTTTGCAGTTTCTGTGAACAAAAATAGATTCAATAAGTTATATGTGGAGAGTATGTACATATTTGATAATGCTAAATATCGATTATATGATTAATCTTAAATATTATGAATAGCAGCCATAATTTTATCGATTGATTATAATACAGTTATTTATAAATGTTTGGTATGTAAATTATCATTTACAAATTGATATCTGTGTCATATACAGTACAGTTTAATTAATTGCGATGGTAAATGGAATAATAATTAAACGTAATTTCAATATTTTCAATTTAATAAATGTCACAAAATTGTGATAAAAAATGTATTAAATAGATACACATATGTACGAGAAGAAAATTAACTTTGATTATTATCATTTATTTTTATAAAATATTTAATTTATGTTTATTATTTTTAAACAGATCGTAGTTAAAATTTTTTTAATTACATTCATTGATTTGTTTATCTTTTAGATCGTTTAGATGTAATATTTAACATTCCTCTTTCAGGAGTAAAATAAGATGTAAGAGAAACAAAAGTGCCCTAAGAATTAAAAGCTTACTTTGTAACGACTAATTCACTGCTTGAGGAAATAGGTCATATAATTTTACTCGCAGATTCTTAGTCTCGTTACAGTGCGAAGCACGACAACATAAATTCTGTTTTGCACTAACAAGAAATTGCAAAATCTTTCTGACTGTTCTACATATGTGTAAAGTGTTATCAAAATCTGAATTTTCTGTGGAGTATGTTGTCTCTTCTGTGCAATATACTCTCTCATCAGTGGAATTATTATCTTTTATCACAATTAGAATAAAATGCTTTTTTATAGTTTGGCACGCGCTGGCATTGATTTATAATACAAAAATAACACATCGTTAAAGCAAGACTTATAAAATTAAATGTGTTGCAAAAAAAATTGCAGCTTTTAAAATGTAATAAAAAAAAAATAATTCTACTAAAAGCATCTAAGTCTTAAAACACTTTATGTGTCAAACCGTATCATAATATACATAATTATAAATATGTAGAAAATGTTGTAAAATATTGACATTGAAATTTTGTACTAAAATATTACAAAAAATTATTATTAAGAATAATATACATATTGTAATAAAATAACATATTTTTGAATAATATTCAAAAGTTCGAAGAAAACATTAAATCTAAAAAAAGACTTAGTACAATAAATAAAAGCAGCATTAGTATTTGTAACTAAAAAAATTATGTTGTCATTTTGCCAAGATTAAGAGAACGAGATTCTTGATAGGCGAATTGCCTACGAGAGATATACAGGAAAATGACCTGTGTAGTATGAATCTCGGTGGACACAGAATCGAGGGAGTGATTTCGCCGAGTCGGAACGCGCTTCCTTTTTCCGGTGGAAAAGCGGTAGGTTAGCGAAGCGCGAAACCAGGAAAAACATCCGCGGCTAAAATATCGCGGCGAGACGGGCCACGATAAATTATCGCACGGTCGACGATTAATTCTTGCCGGACCGGCGATTAATCGCGTCCTACGACACAGAGATGCGATATTTTATTGCCCTTTATCAAACGTTTCTTTTCCTCCCCCGCGAAACTTGAAACATGAGAAGCGCGAGACATGCAGAGCTCGAACAAATCCTCTCTCGTGTTCTGTGCGACGTATGATACACAAGGTGTATTGCATATAATACATTATCCAGTTAAGCCTAACGATTAACTCTAGTATGGTATTGTTATTTTTGGTTACATTCCTGCTAGGATTTGTGAAACCCTGCAACTTTGTCACGCTATATCTGTGGACTGAATACGTATTTTTTAGCTCAAAACGTGTGAAATTTATACCTCGAAGTCAGACAAAGACAGATAAATATGAATCAAATAAATAATATTTTATTTTCTATTGATGCTTCAAAGAAATTTTATTTAAAAAATTCACAAAAAATGACTACTTTGGATAAAAAATTCTCAAATTTTTAAATTTAATGTTCAAGCAAAAACCCGTAGGATTTTTTTAGTTGACTCTTTGAACTAACAAAAAAATAGTATTATACGATATGAATCGCTCAAAAAAGTATAATTATTTGACCTATTGAAATCGACATTTTTGAAGAATCTACATATTTTAAGTTTACAATTAATAAATAAAATTTTATTATTTGAATATAAAAAAATAATAATATAAGTAGATAAAGGATTGTACATGTATAAATATTATTATAGTATGTATAATTAAGTTTATTAAGATTTAGTTTAGAAGATGCGACTAACACTCGCTCTAAAGCAATAAATCCACCGCGGTCGAGCAACCTCCGAAAACTGACAGAAATTATAAAATTTCTACTATTTATTATATTGAAATATAATTCTTTTTAATTCTACATTTTCGTGTACTTACTTTTATTGTACTATCCGAAACTCAATAAACATATATGTAATAAAAAATAAAGGAGTACCCAGAACGCCGAAAACTTACAAGCTAATCACAGTGTGAGTCCCAAGTATCCTCTTTGAACTTTCGTGCATTTTCATATCGAGAATAACGCAAAAAAAATATCCTTGCAGGCTTATCATATCCATGGACATTTAAAGTTTTTTTTCAGCCTCAATCCGGGTCTTCAAATTATATTATGAAAAAGTTACAGCAATATAAAAAATCGCATATGATACATTGAACCCATGAATATCATACTAGAGTTAACGAGTTTACGGACTCCCTTGGAGTTAACAATCACTTATATGATAGGGTTGTATATATAATTGCAACATATCTTGTGTAATAGCTATATACAAAAGAAAAAGGAATTCTGTGTCTGCCTATTATTTGGAGCCGCGTTCGAACACTACCCGAGTGCCTCCGAGTATCATTTTATCCTTGTTGTTTATTTTATCTTGAATGTTAAACAAGGATAAAATGATATTCAGAGGCACTCGAATAATACTTTCGAACGCGTTCCAGATAGTCAGAGACAGCCAAACAAATTTCCTTTTTCTTTTGTATATAGCTATTACACAACATTTTATACTTATATATAATAACTATTATAAAACAGTTTTTAAGAAAAAATAGTTAATATATTTAAAAAAATTATTAAATCTTAATACATATTACTTTGAACAGTACTAAATAAACATTTACTTATAATGAATAAATATTTACTCGATAAAAAATAAGTCAAATTAAAGATTTTTGTATCAAATAAATATATGTTTATATTTAATAAAAATTTACTTAGAAATATTCAAATAAATATGCTTTAAAATTTAGTATTTCTTCGGTGCAGGTATAGAGAATTAAAGATATTTTTCATTTGAAAATTTTTCTTTACTTTTAAGTAAGGAAATTTTTCTTACTTTATTTTCTTTACTAACTAAAAATTTGCGAGCAAAACCGTCAGCCGTTAATTGCAGCATATTTTACTAGATAACATTTAATCATTGCTCAAAATTGTTCAATCGTGTGTTCCTTTTTATGTACTTCAAAGACATTTGTCTTTTCAAACCATTTTGAGCCGTAGGGGTTGCCTTGTATGAGTCGACAGATAGGATAATCCGCCACCCGGGTGTGTTATGTGCGCATACAAAGGCGCATGTATCCACATCAGCGAACAAACCAGCCAGCTCGTTCGCGGCGGGAGTCCCATGCGAAGTCGGCTCTATTTGCATTCTAGGGTTTCGCCACCCTGTACACACGCACGTACATATACACGCACGCCGCGGCGAACAATTATTTGCATTCCCGGTGCTAATACGACGGTGCGGAAGGGGCGTCGCGACGCATCCTCGCTGCGGCCGTCCTCGCGGCGACGGCAATAATTACGGAAAATCAGCGACGGCAATACGTCCTTGCACGAAACCGCGCCTAAAGCTGCATTCGCGTATGTACAATGAATCCAATTTAAACACGCGAATGTTCGCGTGCGAAATGCAAATTGCAATATGAGTTGTGAAAATAATTTGTTTTTCCACATGTAAGTCGAAGTTGGTAAAAATATAATTAACAATTAATTAATGGTAACATTAAATGTATTGGTGCATTAATAATTTATAAGTGTGTTGTTATTTAAAGAATGTAAGCACAGTTTAAAAAGTATGGAAAAACCATACTTACCATACGAAAGATAAATAAAGTCTTTAATATTTATCGTAACGTGTCTTTGTATTTTGTACGTAGAAGCTAAATATAAAAGATCGAATCATTAGAAAATTAATAGCGCTACGAATGATATATGAATGTGCGGTAATACGAACAAATATTCGTTAATAGTAGTTCGAGCGGAACTCTTTATGCGCGCGTGCAGCAATTTGCATATTTAGCGAGGGGCGCAACTATGCACCGTTTCTCACTAATTTTAATTCCGGCGGTAAAAAGATGTTAATGTGTGACGTTAATATTCAACCTTAAATATTCGCGCGAAACTTCGAGTTTGCTGGATTTACTCTTTATATTTTCCATGCAAAGGACGAGACTTAAAAAATTCATAGTATGCAAAATTTTTCTCGTCGGCTTTTAATATCTCAGGCACAAAGCCGCTATGTCAATGCTTTGGCACACTTGATATTCATATGTTATTTGGCAAAAAACCTCGAGTGCAATAAATTATTCCCGCGACACGATGGGATGAAAAGGGACGAGCTCGAGATTTCTCCGTCCTTCGTCATTTAATTTAGGATGAAAGAGAATAAACAACTCAAGTGCACGAGTGAGTTTGATCGTTCGTCGATGGGTTGAAAATGAAATAATCGACAAGCGGTTGCAGTTGCAGTTGTAGCAATGTGATTGAGTGATTTTAATGACGACCAAATCGGCGCGCAACTAATATAGGATCAAAGGACGCGCGTTCGACGCTCGCCTTGTGACAGGTTTACCGAGATGAATATACATGTGTACGGAATGTGGTACATCTATACATAGATATACCTGGACGACTAACGTCAATAGAACTAATTATCGATTCCCTAGTATCGCTTTGATTCAAGGTATATATCTATATTCGCTAAGCAAAGTCAATATATATGAGGATAACTCCGGCATACGAATTTCGCGTTTCGTTTCTCTATTCTATTTTTTTTTTTACATTCGAAACGTATTTCCTGTTGACTGATACCGTTGAGCAATAAAAAAGCGTACCCACGGCTGTTATTACAAACGCGCAATCATTCTCGAAAACGTAAACATATTTTGCACGCACACGCTGTTCTGCCATTCTGATAAAATGTTTCCCAACGAAAAACTTCCAAACTTTTGTATCTGTTGTAATTTGATAAACAGATATTTGTACATATATATATATA
>NW_017305180.1:802752-813010 GCF_001594115.1 Trachymyrmex septentrionalis
TTTACAATTATTATATTGAATCTCAAAACTAGCTTATTACTAATTCCATTGATAGATATGTACTGAGATAATTAAATTTTTAAAATTATTTTAATGTTTTGTATCAAACTAAACTTCCAAAATATTTAATAAATTAAGTAAATATTTTTTCACATACAAACTGAGAGAAAATAAGAAGAATCAATTACAATCAAAGAATTAACTTTGCTTTCAATTTTAAAAGCTAAACAACAATTTAAACTATTGAGAACACGCCGTCTGGTTATCAATTAAAATATTAGCGTTAATTAATAAGAGCAAGTATTAGATCACGCAAAAGTATAAATGCGAATCGGTATTCCGAATGGTTTCCGACAAATCTTGCCGTCATGCGATAAAAGCGTCGACTGGGCGCTAATCTCGTCCGACAGCGAAATCGAATGAGAGCCCTGCAATTTTCGAAAATATGAAAATGTCGACGGGCAGGCAATGAAATCGCAAACGCGCGCGCTCGTGCGCCATATTTCGCCGTTCGGCAATCCGATTAAGGAGGACAATCCGTTCTCTCTACCGCCGCAGCAATTTTTCGCGTCGTCGCCGAGTTCCCGCCGAAATCTCATTTTCCGGAAAAAAAAACCACTCCTCGTCGATTTACCCGTCGTGTCGATCTGCGAGCGACGACGGACGGTGCGATTTCGAGAACGTCGAGAGAACGGCACGATCGCCGCATTTTCTCTTCTTCGATCCTCCCGTCGATGTCGTCGTCGTTCTCGTCGTCTATTCCGCCTTGGTTTCCTTTCGATCCTTCGCCTCTCTTCCATCTTGGTTTTCCGCCAATAATTTCGACTTTCGTGCATGGCACTGCACCTCTGTCGTCACCTGACGATATTTCTCAAGGAATACGTGACACGAAGGTCTTTTGGTAACATAAATCGACGCCTTCGCCGATATGTGAGGCAAATATTTCCATCTCGTCGTTACTATATTCATTTTATTTGAATACGCTGATTTAATGCAGATAAATTGTAATTTCAACTCGCTGTGATGGATTTTTTAATGCTAAGGTGATTCAACTATATTTCACTGATATATATAATTATATATTATAAAACAGCATTAAACAGGATTATGAAAAAAGAGACTACTTTTATGATTTTTATAACATAATTTGAGTTAAAAAGGCAAACGGAATTTAAAATATTTTAAAAATTTAGTTACAAAATAAAATTTTTTCCATTTTCCCAAGAATAATATTGGTCATATGTTGCACGGTAGTACTTTAATATAAACACACCGTTATAATAAGATAACGTCAAAAATGTTCACGTACGGATAAATAATAAAAATTGTAATATCACGACTTGCGCGCACGCTTAAATGAATAGTTGAACAGAGATTGAAAGAAAAAGCACACCCTCGTGAACGTTGCGTCATTTATGAAGAGGCGTACTCACTCATAACTCACAATTATTCATACGCCATCAACGCTACAAAGGAATGCATCATACGGCGCGCCAGCGCAAATTTCCCCAATTAACCCTACTCTCGCTGCATGTTCGCATAATTCGTAATAACATGTATATCGCGGTCGGCTCCGTGCGCGTACCGTCGCGCGACCGCGCGATACCTTAAGTTTCCGGAGCGAATAACAAATGGTAACCGGACAATAAGCGCCGTATAATCCGCAGGAAAATACGTGCCGCGTTAAATTATCGTAACATTCGCCGTCGTAGTAGTATCGGCGAAACGATCTTAACGACGTTATGTGTTGCAACGGTAACAATGTGCGACAGTCGCGCATTTTTGCGATGTTTCCTTGCAGCAAGATTCTCTTTTTCAGGGTGATACTAAGCGAGTGATTTAGAAGAACAGTCGGAGGCAGTGGGCGCTAGTGGTCGCCGACAAAATGGCGAGCGCGTATCGAGTTATTGGGCCACTTATCGCGAGTGCTTCTCGATCCGTGGCAAAAGTCCGACGAAATCGTTTCAGCTCGATTGTTTTTCTATTGGATTTTGTATTACACTATGCTATATGTCTCTCTCGACGCAGCACAAACACAATGCGCGAAATTTCTTTTATAACGAAACGGATTTAATTAAATTTCTTTTTAATACAGATGCAATATTGCAAAAATCCTTCATAACAATATTAATAGTATTTATTTATAGAATTTAATGCTTTTTTCTGGTAAAACTGAATGGAATATAACTTTCAACTGTACTCTCTCTCTCTCTCTCTCTCTCTCTCTCTCTCTCTCTCTCTCTCTTAGGGATTTTCACAAATGCGCGATAAATAGAACATAAACTTATTATTATGTCTGCATTTTTTCAGTTATTTTTATATATTTATGTAAGTACAAAACACTATATAAAAATCAAAATATTTAAATAAATTGTTATATGTAAATGAAAATACTTAAGTAAATTGTTTTACTTTAAAATATTACAAATATTCTAAAGTCACTATTATAATAATTAAGTTTGCTTTGTAGTATTGTTAAGAAAATGTATTTTCCTCATTCTATTTTATCAATATTTTTAAATAAAATTTAATTTTACGAAATCGTTATAGAACTTCACTTAAGTTCACAGAAAATTTGTTATATTACAGTAAAAAATATCATACAACAAAAAAATACTACCGCCAATATATAAATATATAATATAAAATATCGAAGTCATTTTATCTAGCAAGTAAACATTGATTTAATTTTTACATAACATCAGGATATTTTAATATAATTCTAATTTACTTTATTTAAAAGATTATGAAAAAACCACATTCAAACATTCGAAGGATAAAACCAGTTTCGAAAGGTTTTAAAAAAAATAGAGAGGAAATTGCTTCTGCGACATGCTCTTTTTCTGATCTAATTTATTACCTCTTTGACATTCTTAAAATAGATAGTTATATCGACAAAATACGAACGAAACGTGACGAACCTGTTTTCGCGGATATATAATTTTTGCTTGACATAGTCTGCTTCGTTTTCCTTCTTTCATTTTACTTCAATGAGTGTGTTTTTGTCAATATGGGAAATTGATTCGCTTTGATGTTATCTTGCTCGACAGAATAGATCAGACTGATTTATTTTTCCATCGACGATCAAGTTGCGTCTCGATTCTTGTCCTCTAGCGTTATTAAATATGTCTTTCGCTTTGTGTAAAGAAACAATCACAAACGATATTAACTTTTAACATGGTTCCCACGAAAAAGAATATTGCTCTTTTTCTTTAAGATCTGATTTTGCAACATTAATTTTCTTAATGTAAATTTGTCCTTAAGAAGCAGTATTATGAAAGATAATCTTGATATGTTTTACATTCATCACTAAAGATTGGCGTCCAATCTAGAAATTTCACGAAGTAAATTTACAATTTTTCAACATTATGCTTTTCACATTTTACCTTTGTGACTTTGTTTTGGTTTAAAAGGATATTGGAAAAGTTCTCTTTTAGCATGTTATTATTATGGATGTAAACTGACCTATTCGATATGGATGGCTTTTATATAAAAGCTGAAAAATAATATAAGCTTTTCAGTTTATTTAGCAAGTGTTTTTATTTAAAATTTAAATTAATAGGAGAATAATCTATAAATATATTTGTCTGTATACATATAAAAACAAAAATAAATAGCAGTTAATAATTAAAAGATATAAACGGTAATTACATTTATTTAACTAAAAATTTGCTATAACCACAAAAATGTGTAAAAAGTTTCTACTTCAAAAAAGTCAAAACTTGCGCATCTAATACTTTTTATATAAAAGCTGTTCAAATAATTCAAAAACAATTGGACAATTGTTGAATAATCTATTCAAAACAGAATCCAATTTTAAACTAGAAACTGAATCTCTTGGTGAATAGCAATCAATTACACTGTCAATAAATTTGTATATGCTTTATTTTTTAATATTTCATTTATTTAAATGTAAATGATCAAATATAATAAAAAACATTATTTACTTTTAGTTGAAGAAATATAGATTATATATATAATAAAAAATTGCGTATTTATTGATATTGATATACAATTTTTATTCATGTACAGTTCGTTGTCAGTATCATAAAATGAATAAGAATTGATTACTTTGAAATAGAATAAATACATTTTTATTATTGACCAATATTATTTTCCATCATTATTCTCCATTTCTTTCTTGTAGTGTAATTAATTTCAATAGGTACTCTAACTCAATTTATTTTGCTCTTATGCAATTTTCGACATAATAAATATTGAAAAAACCTTCGTATGACATTCAAAGAGATTAAGAATCTAAAAAACAAACAAAATAAATTAATTAAATTTACTCTATAATTAAATTTTCCTTGTTTACTTGGATCACGAATAAGGTTATAGTTTCTCTCTCACGTATACTACTGAGCGTTTATAAAAGCAATACTGTTTGAAACGGATACTAGCTGGTTTCTAGCGCATCATCGGCGAAACGTGGGCGGACGAGACCCTCGGGTTATAAACTTCTGAAAGAAAGGAGGCGTGGTTTTATAACGATTTATTGCGCGCGGCCGTAATAGCGTGTAACGAGTCGGAAGTGGGTGCTTTTACTGCTTTCTCGCATGGAAAAAAAAAACGAAAATAAGGGATAAAAAAAACCGCGCGCACGTTCAGACGAACGTTCGGGCGTGCGCGCTGTTTCGCAGCGAAACGGGCGATTTTGTTTCGGTTACCGGTGCGCAGCACTTTGCCTCTAATATGAGACAGTTAGGAGGATATATACGCCTTATATAGCCCTAGCCAGGTCGTTCCACGGTGTTACTTCGACGTGAAATTCCGCACGCGATACCTCGTAAAGTGAATCGAATAAGAGGCATGACCCTTCCAGAGATGCAAGAAGCCAAGGCAGGTTTTTCGCAATGGGTGTCGGAAAAAAAGGGTCACTTGAAATTTACAGTCCGCACGATTCTAGGACTTCCAAAGTATGATATAATGACTAAAGAGCTGAATTCATGAAGGATGTATATAAACGCAAAATTATGTAAGCATTTCAGTTAATATAAAGATTTGTTTCTCATTAATATTTTCTGATTAAAAGTAAATAAACAGTTAACTCGCATATACCTAATAAAACACAAACAATTGTTATATAATTATTGTTCATAATTTTTCAAATTGTTTTTAATCTTATTCTGTTTAATTATAATATTTTAATGATAATTTCCCAACAAATTCAACATCCGGTATATACATTTCCTGCAAGCATGGAATTTGGTTCAAATACCGACTTCTCTGATAAAATATAAATGTACGTAATGTGCATTATATAAATTGCTCGATAATGGTGTTGTTAAATTTTGCTGAGTGCTAACGGAAATTAATAAGTAAGATATTAAATTTATACAGTAAAAAAATCATATAAAAAATGAGATTCCCTTATTTATCTCATGCTTCTAAGCTTGATTCGCGAAATTTTTTTGTTTGTCATTTCTTTACTCGAACGAAAGAAAGATAAAAATATTTCCACACCCACACGCGCACACACACACACCCACACGCACGTATGCACGCGCGCGCGCGCGCGCGCACACACACACACACACACACACACACACACACACACACAAAATAAATATAAATATATAATTCCATGTACAGGTACACATAAAAAAATATTTACTAATAGGTAATATCATAAGTTGCTTCTCGCCTTTACTTAAATATCAATGGAAACTAATGCTTTGCAGGAGCGACGTGATAGTCCACTCGTTTCAGAAGCTTTTAACGATGCATCGCACATTAAGGATTAAAGCTTCTCATCTCTTATACCGTTTTACCACTGCCCTTATGCGCAGTTCGCACGCTGAGCTTCAACGCGAAATATCGTCACTCTCCTCAAGACACGGTAATGATGTTATAATGAAAAAAAAGAGTGCCACATAAAAAAATATCATATACTGCATATACAAAATACACACAAAACCATAATAAAATATACGTATATAATTCACAATATTTATTAAAAAATTAATAAAAGAAAAATCTAATGACATGGAAACAATAACCTCTTACAATCTAAATTAAATCTTTAATGTCAATTTTTTATATTTAAAGGATTATTTTAAAAATAAATGTATTATCTTTTAAGAATCAATACCTACTGATAATCTCGATAATAATTAATAATAATTAATACTATTATATTATAAAATTATGATTAACATTATCTCGTCATACAAAAATACATTATATAACTTCATAATTAAACAGTTTAATTAGATGTTTAATTCTTTATTATATTAAATAACTGTTCATGAATTCATAAGATATTATGAGCAAAAGTGTTATGGTTTGACTGCGAAATGAAATAAGTTGAAATTATAATCGTACATTGCATTTTATATATCTTTTTATTTTAAGAGTAGAAAGCGTATAAAAACTTCTAATGCAAACAGATTTAAAATATTAAACCAATTTTTTTAATGCAATTAATGAAAAGAAACAAAAAAAATGTATTTTAAAACTATATTATATCTATAGAAAGATTGAGGTCAATTTGATTCGAGTAAATATCATCAGCGATTTCATATCGAGCGAAGCCATAATCAGCTTGGTCGGGAATGCGATCCGGGTATCAGTATCGAGTTGTTCATAAGAGAAAATGTTCCAACGAAAAGTGCAAACGATATGGAACGTGTTCGATATCGTCCGCGGTTATTTCATTGTACTTTCAATCCTACGTGTCAGATATTTGAACGCGTATTCGCCATAGTCAAAATGCCCGCAATATTCGTGGTTTTAAAAACAATGCATTCGTGTTCAATTAACTTTCGATAGCTGTTCTAATGAGTAATTATTTCGGCAATTAAACGTAAAATATATCAATAAAAACATAAATTAACAAAGATTCGTATATATTTTTCATATTCACATGTTTTAATAAAAAAAACTATAATATTTTATATATATTATTTAAATTATTAACATTATCATTAAATACATATTATAAATATTAATTACTTACACTTGTCTTTTAATATGTTACAATATATTTTTAATTATCGTAATATATTCTAGCATAATTTCAATGGTATCGTATAACATATTATATAAAATTAATCGAAAGTTTTGCATAATTGTATATTTTTAATTACGGAACTGTTTTATTCAATTTAATAACATATTACATTTTTATCATCTAAATTTTTACGTCCCGCACGTTTTTTCTTTTAATTGCAAATATTTTGAATAAAGTTAGACTGGATTTTTTCAGCACAAATTTAAACAATAAAACTTTAATTTTAAACATTAGATATTTAAATACAATAACTAATAAATAGCATTAAATTAGAATAACCTACATTCATTTTAAAATTATATACAAAGAATAAAACATTCTATTTGTAATTATAAACTATAATTCATTCGCGGAAGCTTAAAAAAGCTAGTTCAAACTCACCATTTGCTCCCGATTTTGCTTTCCCCTCCTCTTTGCTCCCGATCAATTATACAGGATGATTCATTTTTATTTTAACAGACAAATATTTCAAAAATATTTAAATTTATCAAAAAATATTTCAAATAAACGTTATATACTCGTAATATAGAGGAGGACGTATAATGGTGACGTCACACTATATCAACTTTTATTTGGATTGTTTTTTGGTAAAATTTTTGACACATTTTTAAAATATTAGATTAATCATCCTGTATAATGTATTCAGAGTCATGAATTATTGTAAAAAGTATTCGAGTATAAAGAAATCTTTTTCATCATCCCTCGGAAGCAACGAAGTATATCATTTGTCGATGTACCAGGATACTGTCTGCAATCGAACGCATTTACGATATTGGCAACGCACACAAACGCCTCACCGTAGCATCATCGTCGTCGCGTTTCCTCCGCGGGCTATACAGAAATTGCTCGTTGCGATCGGTGTATCTGTGATTTAATTATCGCAACGGCAATTGCGAACGACGTCGAGAATTCTGTCTCGCTGTGCAATGAGAAACGATCCATCCGATCACTAAATTCTGATCCCGCGTCCCACTCCGGTTACGCAGCAATTAAATTCTAGTCCGCCTCCGTTTGCTTCGAATAGATAGATCGACCGGTGCACAATGCGCTTCTCGATGCACACGAAGCATTTCCTTCTCATCCTTTGTAGGTAACGTGACTCGAACTTGGAAGATCGCTCTTCCGTTCCTACTACTCGTAAAGAATAGCTCGATATTCGCTAGTATTACCATTTTCGTGGTATATTCTCATTCCTCAGAATTCGCGATGTTAGACTCGAACGAAAATGTCAAATGAGAATGTTATTTAAAATTTACCTACTAGTAAAAAAAGAGATAGCCAAGTGCAAGAAATCACGAAATATGATTACAGTAGAAGAAATTCTTTAAATTACTCGATCGAATCGTCGTGAAAAAATGTAGAAAAAATTTTCTAATTTAAAAAAATATCTATAATCTGAGAAATAGAATATCATAGAATATTATAGAAAAATTATACATATATTGTAATTTTACGAGAAATATGATAGCGTGATAAAATTTTTCAAATATCTAATTTCGATATTGTGATGTATCTATACTTTTTTTTCTATCTCAAATTCTGCAATAAAATGAATGGAAAAAATATTTATGTCACTAAATCATTTATCGCTGATTAGACTTTAAACAGAAATTGCGCGAAAAAATCTTTATGTTTTCACTCACCTATTTGCAGAGTACTTAAAATTTTCATCATTAAATATAGTATCCGAGATGGACTTACCTGTAACATAAAAGAAAGATTTATATTATATAACGAATAGAAAATAAGTACGTTTAGTGGATAAAAACTTTTTAGTTTTTTTTTATATAAAAAATGCGTAAGATGTGTAATTAATGTTAAAGATTAAATTACTTAATAAATCCATGATATCATAATAAAATGGACATGGAAAAAACATTTTGCTTAAGTATCAAAATTTAACTGGATACAAATCTAAAAATGTTTGCATTGGACTATTAAAGTAAAAATGTAGAACCCTCAAGCTGATTGCTAGAATATCAAAACTTTTCACAACATTATTCATCATGTCTGAGAGTTCTACGTAATTATTTTAATAATTACAACAAAATTATTTTCAGATCTGTACCTAGCTAAATTTTTAGAATCAGCAAAGAAGCTTTGTTCTTTCTAAATATAAAAAAACACACATCTTATTTTAAATTAGTTTATAATTCAGGAATTCAGTCTCAGAAAGAGCAGTTGCGAATATTTTCTTATAAATAAAACGCCCTTATTATTAATAATAAGACAGTATAAGACAGTAATCATAAATCAATAATTTTCTCTTCTAAAAGTTGCAAAAAAGAGAAAATTGAGATAACATTTAGCAATAGTCTACAAATAGGCTCTAAATAGGCCACGTCATGTATTTAGAGAGACACTACAGGTATTGTAGGTACGTCTATTATATATAAGCGAGAAGGTAGCGTAAAACGGGGTGCCGCAGCGAGATTCACGTAGAAAATCGCGCTTTCCTCGGATTTTCGTTGTCGTATTTCCCCCGGCGATCGTCTCCCTCTCCTAGACGATGCCGCAATACTCGCTCTGCCGGAATGCTACCGAGGACAGCTGCCATCCCTCGTTCCATTGCGGGATCCCGACTGGTAAGTTACCGCGGCGCACAGGGTAAACTTACCAATGGCATCCGAGTGGACGCCATCCTTGGTCACGTTTCCGCTCACGGTCTCGCCATTTGTTTGAAATCGCATAACGCTTACACAAGCTACCATTACCACTACCACGCCACACCGCCACCACCACCGCCGCCGCCGCTGTTTCCTTCTTCCCACTCGATTTCCCACTCTGTTTGTTTCAACCCTTCTCACTATTCCTTATCTTGTGTCCCTATTCCCTCGCTTGTGAAAAACCTTTTTCTGGAGGACGTTACCCTTCTCATTCTCACGTTTTTCCTTTATTTCGTTGCTGAAGGAAAACATATTCGACGATCTGTCTATGACGGCTGTCAAAGATAATTTGCAAAACACTTGTAGCTGAAGAAAGTTGGTTTTTCAAATGTACATACGCTGCAAAAAATTTTAAGAGCGTTCATTTTAAAGAAAACATTTTCATTTTACTTGATAAAAAATGATGAAATAAAATTGATACAATATGATTGGAAACAAGACCGTCTATATGAATATTAAGACTTTAAATACAAAGCGCCTTTTCGGTCGAGTGTTAAGATGTTGAACTACTATCTAATATACATTCAATTAAATTGAATTAATATTTCAGAAATAAATTGAGAGCCGATGGATTTAT
>NW_017305180.1:813110-818905 GCF_001594115.1 Trachymyrmex septentrionalis
TGACGAAATAAAATTGATACAATTGAAACAATACATTATTTTCAATTGTATAAAAAATGATCAATTATTATTTAAATAACATGATATCGTCAAATATTACTTTTATCTTGAAAATAAATACAAAATGAATAAAATTAATGATAACTATGAAAAGTCCAAGAGTGGAAATTTTAATCTAAAATTGCAAACTTAGAGAGGTATATCAATTCAATAAATTTCTACAGTGTTCTCCTTCGCTATAATTTTGTCAGTCGCAGATATATCTACGCTATACAACCGGTTAATGAATAATTCTGTCACTAAATTTATTAGCGGTTGCGGCGAGGGTGGAGACAAAGGCGACCGACGTGGCGTCTCGGAGAGATCCCACAAACGTTTCGTCAACGTAGAATCAAGAAGTGTAATTGGCTTAATTCGCATCTACGGTCGCGAGGAACTCCAACATTTAAATGTGCTTAGAGTCAGTGTTATTATGCTTCTCTCGTACTTGATTTAGACTTCGTTAGCTTTCTTCAAAACTTAACGTTTCAAACGATATGTATTTTATACTAATTTTAGTCATTACTTTAATATAGATAATAAATAGAAGATAAATATTAAGTCCTACAAAGTTACAAGAAATATTCAGAAAATACATACATTTACTACAAAGTGCATTTAACATTGAAAAATAAACATATGATAACATCATATGTTTATAGCATGTATATAACATATATAGATCGTGTGTTAGAGCGAATAATTCTTCTACAATACAGCTTTGGTGAAAAATATTAAGCATTTTACTAACTATTATTTAAAGTTTTCTCTCAAAAATTGATTTATAGCATTTGTTGTAAAATCTGTAAATTATCCTTTCTTTGAAGAACCTTTTATATTTATATATAATGCCAGTTACGAATGAGTAAAATTAACAATACAGGTAAAAGAATTCCAGATAATGAATAAATATTAATTCTTGTTTGTAATTATTGTTGTTATTTATTATTGTTTAAAAGGCTATACAAGTGACCTTTTGAATTTTATAATAGTTTTAATCAAGGTTTTAATTTCTTTCAATTTTTACTTAAATCGTGTATTATACTTTTTAATATTTTTTTATATATAAATATTTAATAAGACGATTTCTTATTCATTTCTTTATCATTTAAATAGAAAATTCTTCAGATTTACTTTCTCAAAAAGTTTAATTTTTCATTTCGTGTGCAGCAATTCGCCGCAAGCTCGCACATATTTACGCCTGTGCAGGACCGCAGATATACACTCGATGTCCCTTTCCGGCTTCCAGCGGTAATTAATTAGCGTAATGATTCGTCCGTGTAAACATTCGTTTCATTCGCCTCTAACGAGTAGAGTTTCGTAAAGTTTAACCTCTGCAACGTTGCTGATGTTGCTCTACCAGCCATCCAGCCTTGCTCTCTTTTCCCTTCCCCGATTTGCCTCATCGAAATTCGTATCGTAATTTTAATGAGCGACAAGCTATGCAAACATACGCACTTAAGTAGAATTTTGCGTCTGTGCAGTAACGACGTTATCAGAGCTTGTGCATAACAAATTGCCACATGCACGATTAATGAAAAAACGTATAATTTATTAATTGTAATTCGAAACAATTTAAAGCATTTATAATTATAGTTGTTTAATAAATAAGATGTCATCAATTTATAATTAAAATTGTGTGTAATTAAAGCAACATTGGATTATTATAATGACGTGTTCATATTTATATTCATATTTCAATTTTACTTTATCATCAATATTTCATTTAGACTTCAACATTTTTCTTCAAACATTAAAAAAATTTTTTTAATATACGTTATTATCGTATGTTGTTATAAAAAATTATTGATTATATAAATATTTCTAATTATTTAATCTTGATATAATCACATCAACCGCATAACAAGTATAATTTTCTCTACTTGTATACTTTACAGCGGAAACATTTCGCATGTGTGTGTCGTTATAAATTATTACTTTCTTGTCTACGTGCCTCTTAGGTCACAGAGCTACTTAGCAGATTGAAGAGGCAAGACGACACGATACTTTTTGCGATATATCCGCCTTCGCAAATTGCTTTTCGATGTCACATGGACATCGCACGAGAGTCATGCTAATATACGCGGAATCGATATTCGCCGATGAACAACGTACTAACTTAACAATCTCATCAAGCTGGATCGGCTTAAAAGTTTCATTAACTGGATATGCACGCACCTATCGTGGAACTGTTACATTTCATAACTTAAATTCAATACTAAGGTTGCTAAAAAAAACTAATAAAAAATTGATTTTTTTATAAAATAAATAAAATTTAAAATTAAGATTAGAAATAGTTTTTATACGGAGCAGCTCTATTGGAAAATTGATTCACATTCAGTGAAAATATTCAGCTCAATCATTTCAAATATGATTTATGTATTTGCCATTGCATTTTCACAAATGCATTGATAGCCGAAGCCAGGTTTCCGAAGGGTCATACTCAATGACAGATTTGGTACGTAAATTACGTAAAATCCTCCGACCGACCACCCTTCAAGTGACGCGTAACCTAAGGTAAATGCTTCGGGACAATATTTATTGAGATCGATTGAAAAACCGCCAGAAACGTGCCGGTTTTCGCTGCTACCTACGGCAAACTCTTAAACGTCGTTCAAACGTCTGAATTATTCATCCAATGTACGCGTAACTTTCGAATATCTCGCGTTATTGCCGGTGGTAAACTCGTCCCTCTTTAATATAAAAATATGCAAAATGTTTTCCTATAGGAAAATAAACGTAAAGTCTAATCTCAGTGTCGATTATAATCGAAATCATAAAAAAAATATCAAAAGAAGTAAAGTAATTATCTGTAAAA
Source organism: Trachymyrmex septentrionalis (assembly GCF_001594115.1). NCBI lineage: Eukaryota > Metazoa > Arthropoda > Insecta > Hymenoptera > Formicidae > Trachymyrmex > Trachymyrmex septentrionalis. The sequence goes on from NW_017305180.1 coordinate 815,968, forward strand.
AAAAACCTTCACATTACTTTTACAATAGTTAAATATTAATGACAGGAAAGTGTTCGTAACTAAATCTATATAACTGAGACTAAAAAGTTCTTTAATAAATCAGTGGATTTTAATTTTTAAATAATTATAAATCAATAATTCGCGTTTATCTTATTTTATAACCGGCAAAATTTGCTTAGTATAAATTAAATTGGATAAGACTAGATAAATTTTGTTGATAAATAAATTGTTAATTTAAAATTTCAGTGACACAAATAATAATAATAAAAACTGCATTATATTGATCTGAGCTAACATCGTAAATGCAGCAAAATTATTCTGTCCTAATAAAACAGGTAATACAATTATCTAATCTATAATAATCTATGGCAACGATTCAATTTTTACCGATTCAATTTATTGTTATATCCTGTCTTGAACCGTTTTTTGTGATTCAATTACATACATTTTTAAAATTAGCATTAGAAGTGCAGAATAGAGCTGTTGCATGAGAAAAATAAAATGAGGATTGCCAGCAAGATAGAAAATATTGTACGCTTAAATGTTCATTGGGTCATTTATTTGTCTATCACGGAAAGATTCAATTCTTGGCAACGTTTACGACGAGCAATCGCTCAAAAAACCATTTTCTGAAAGAATCACACCTAATGCAGTCAGTAGAAGAAGATGTTAGCTTGCATCGCACGGCAAGCTCTTTTTTCGCATTAAATGCGATGCATTTTCTTTTCTTTTTTTTTTTTCGTGCGTAATACCTGCTAACGATCCCTTGCAAAATGTGAACGAGGATAACCAGTGAGGTCGCAGGTAGTCAGCAGGATTTCAAAAAGAACATAAAAAATGCAATTTACCGACTATGTTGATGCCCTCAAAGACAGCAATTCCGCGCGTACACGTTAGGAATATAAGATTAAAGTGTAGGAAAGATTCTAAAACGTGCGCTCTCTTTCTTCTTCCTGAATGTCCCACAAGTCGCGTCCGATGAAATTCTCCCCAGGGAAAGATCGAGTCGATCGCCAAAGAGTTTAGTTGAGAGAAATTGCGCAACTCTTGGGATTTCGTATATTAATGAGAAGCATTGCTTTCTATCGTATCAAAACGTTCACGTTATAGATGCAGGTGTTAGTAAAGTTAATCCTGAACGTCGTAAAAGTTAAAGGTATAAATTTTAAATTATGCGAGTATTACATCGAAAGATGCATATAAATAGAATTTAATAATCTAATTTATCTCTCGCGCGTGTGGATGAATCGTTCATGAAGCTAGAATATAATTAGAATAATAAACTAAGAAAGACAATTTTACATATAATTTATGTAAAAAGCTTTCCACAAAAGTCTCGAGATCCATGCTTAAGCTCGATCGATTCGATTTATCTTCAATCGAAGAGATTTCCCTTCTATTCTACAAGCGACCTGCTCAAGATGGAACGTCGACGAGAAGGTCGTATCCTTTCCTCAAGAGTTTTCTTTGTCGAAGGAACAGAATCGCGTTTAATGGAGTCAACGGAGGCGGGCTCGCTTCGCGGTCCAAAGAGAGAAGAAGATCGTTTTCCCGCATTAATATCACTTCGCGCCGCTTTTTCCTTCGGATCTTTTCTATTTTTCGCATTATAAGGTTCCCCATTTACGGGGGCAAGCGGAAAATCGAGAGGCATCCGGCGTCCATTAGACCTCGAAGGGGGAAAAATATTTAAATCGCCCGGAGCTTGCCACGAACGCGAAATGATCGGATAATGAAAGCTCATTTCGTCCTTGATCGATCGACTTGGTTGTGGTGGGGAAAGGTGTGGGTATTCACCGATTTAATTAGTCGAAAGGGAGACTACGAGAAAACGATTCTTCCAACAAATGCCGAAAAGTTGCACATTATAAGGCAGTTTATTGTCTTCAACGTCTCTCTCTCTCTCTCTCTCTCTCTCTCATCCCTCCGTTTTCAACATCCTTCTTCAACTAATCCTTTCTCTTATAACAGTTTCTTTTGTTTTTCTCATCATTCTATAAAAAAAATGGGACACTCCTATCACATGTTTAGTTTTACTCACTACAAAATTTCTTTCTTTTAATAGAATAACAAAAAAAAGAGTGTAAAGAGCGTAAGGGTGTATATACAATATATATATACATGACAAGACACTGAGAATATGCATAATCTAAGTTTTAATTACTTTCTGCTATTTTATTATTATCAATCGAACATTTTATTTTATCGGTACATTCAATTCCACACAATTTTCTATACATTTTATTGGAATCCCTCACAATTATAATCAATTTTATTTCTTTCGTAACCGCAATTATCCTACAATTGTCGACATTCTGATCAAACTTGCGACGTTTCGATTATTTTGTGCATCTTTCTTTCTATAATATCAACGTCTGCGAAATTCTTTACTAAGCATGCGCGAAAGAGCTCCGTCATTATATTTAACGAACGTCAAGAAGATCCGGGAGATGATGCGATTCGCGCTAAAGCGTTGCAGTTTGCAACGAACCGGTCGATGCGAGAACGCGCGACAAAATATGATAGCGCGGCAACGGTCTCTCGGTGGGGACCTGAATAATGTATGAGCGCATAGCGAAGTAAAATATACTTTGACCGTTGTAAAGGCAGAGATTCCCGTGTTTCGCGTGCTACATTCGAAAATCCATTCCAATATCCGTCCCACGGCGCGAAGGGCTCTTTCCTTGCGACAACGATTGCACCACATTGTGAGACAACGTCGATCTTAGGTATATTGGCACTTCGAAGGAAGCTTCTTGATACTCTCCCTCTTTAATTCGAATAAAATTTAATATAGTTTGTAATCTATTTATATTACACTATATTTTATAAATAGACTTGAAACAATAAATTTATAATTACAATATTAGGTTTCGTCCGTTTATCGTCACGTTTAAATTTGATAAATTAAATTAAAACAAATCTATTTCTTCAGCGT
>NW_017305180.1:819005-825748 GCF_001594115.1 Trachymyrmex septentrionalis
GAAATATACACATATGTATTAAAATATTCAAATTAAAAGGAGGGAAAATAGAATGTTTTCTTTATTTAATAAGTACCTAATGTCTCATTTATTTTCAAAAGTGATATTATTTGCGAAATATAGAATAGAATAGAGTCGAGACAGACGCGGTGGATCAATTCAGAACTCCGTTTTCGTAACTTCAATAGTCGGAATTAGTAATTATACATGCAATTCCACATTGGCACTAACCGGCATCGATAACAGGGGTCGACGAGATGCTCGTAGCACTAAGAGATAAAGACAAACAATTCGATGTAAGGCTCCTCACACGCTCAGTATGTACTGCTAGTACATTCTGTATCGTGCTACCAATCACGCAAGGATAAAGCGAACATTTGTCATCAATCGATAACAGACCAATAGAAACTTAACGTTGATGTTTCTAAATTATTAAAGATAATCTATTCTCAAAATCAAGTTAAAAATAAAATCATGTAGTACAGCTTACGTTTAATTAGAATTTCTATACCTATATAGAAATAAGTTATACAATAAAAATAGAAAGATAAGTATTCTAGTTTGTACATTTTATATTTTCCCTCTCTATGTCTATAATTCTGAACACTGATAATTCTAGCGCAAGACAAATAAGTGTAGTTGATGGAAAATAGACTTCCGGGAAAAAAATAGGGGTGATTCGAGGCTATCGCCGACAACCGGACAGCTGACGGGAAATGAATCAAGAGACTAGCACATCCTGTACATGATATTCCATGTACTGTATCAAAGACTATCAAAGAATATCAACAGTTCGAATGTGATAACTGTTGAAAAAAAAAATACAAAATAATACTTAATGAAATACATTCGTGGTTTCTTGATTATAAACAGATGTAAAATATATGATTTGAGATCCGTTCGCAATAGTCATGTAAGAGAGAGAATAAATGTTGGTACGTACAGTGAGAGCAAAAGTATTCGTATAAGGAAATTTGTTATAAAAAAAGTCTTATTTGTAGAAAATAAATAAATTAATTAGCAATTTTATACAATAAATACATTCTGTTCTAACACAAACAAACGAGCTTTGCAGGTGTTCTTGATTTTATAAGCTAAATTTCTCGTCTGTACGAATACTTTTTGAGCATTCAAACAATTTTTAATTTTCACTTATTTTTCAGATGATATATTTTGTATAATTAACACACATCTTTTTGATATATAATTTTAAAAAACATACAGTCTATTTCATTCTTTATGAATAAATTATTAATTATCCAACAAGAAATGATCATCAATTAAACATCGAATCGACGTCAAATTGAATTAAAATCATCGTTTATTTATATCGATTCGACATCAATTCGATGACTTATTTTTCGCTGGATAATATTTACTTTTTAAAAATAAAGCTTTTATTAAAAAATATTTTCTCTGTACAAATACTTTTTGCACTCGCTGTATATGGCGGCCTTGAACGTGAAAATCTTTATTGCATTTTACACGCGACAATAGTTTATTTACTTTTTGTCGCCTTTAACGGATTATATGGCCACTTCAAAATTCACCGTCAGCGCAAGTTGCGATTCAGCTAATTACAAGGTTCCGATCAACACCGCCGCGGTAGTACGTGTTTGCGTGGTGAATTGCTTCTTTTCGGGAGTGAGTTGTAAATTCGAGACGTTTGCGGCGAGCACGCGACGTATTGGATTGCCAAGATTGCGTCCGACGTAAATAACGGATATCGCATTTCGCGCAAATCAGAGTGAAAGCTAGTTTCCGGATGTGCGAAAATGTTTAGAACTTCGAAAAGTTTCCCGCGGAAAATTGATTGTAGTTGAAAAGATTTGATTTAGCGTATTATACTATACCACATGTATTTTATATGTGTCATTAAAAATAAAAGATTTTAAAAGAATGAAAATATAAAATTATACTTTACAATAAAATACGAACTGTAGAATATTTTTCATGTGTATTTTTCGATATATTTACGATATAGAAATTTTTTAAATTATCTCCTCTCTCACCAAAGTAGAAAGACTAAATCCTATCGCTTTGAAAAATTATATTTCTGTTTTTACAATGGGTACTCTTTTCACAAATGGTTCTTCAATTACGAATCAATTTGACGACCATTTTATTTCGTACACAAGTTGATCGAGCGTAGCAAAAGACATGAAAAGAAACAAAAGAAATTGAGTTTAAAAGGAGAGACTGAACGATGGCTGAACACGAGGCGTGAGGAGGCTGTGGAGAGATCGATTGACGGTAAGAAAGAAGAGGATGAAACCTCTCTCTGCTTCTCGATTTCGGCGATAGTCGGACGAAATTGCGAATATCGAATTTCGTCGAAAGGTTCCCCGTGCGGCGAACTTGTCCCGCGGGAAAGAATCGCGTGGCAAGTAGAACGAAAGGCAGGGCGCGACCAGCAGGCGGGTTGGAAGTGAACTCGATTCGAACACTGATTAAAAATACATATCAGATCCGTGTATTTAGGGAGTACGATGAGAGCGGCGGTAAGGCTGGTCAGAAAAACGTGCGTGGGGATGATCCTGCCTTTCGATACGTAACACAAAAAGTAAGGATCCCTCATCCTATGCGAACTGAAAAAATTCTGTCATCAGCTGTTAAGTTATAGCAGGAAAAATTGAATTGGTCATTGATATATTTACACATTTTACTTTAATAATACAGAAGAAAGGAAATAGCATTATAAAATCATAAAACGCGTGCATCATTTATAAAACATGAATTATCTTAGAGGACGATAATATCGAGAATAATTTTGTAATTATGTTGGACGATTTTTAAGATACGAAAGATTATCATTATTATTGACACACTATTACACTGCAGTAATGCTGATCGTGTAAGAACTGCATATTACTTTCTTGCAGAACTAAGACGCATTTCCTACCGCAGTCACACCAGCTATTGCAATCTTATCCTGTCTTACGGTAGACGTCAAATTGATCAACTTGGCGAAATGAGAATTGAACGTTGAAAGTAATCAAGAGTTCGCTGGTATTCAAAGATTCGTTATCATGATAATGAAATTATTTTCTCGCTCGGTATTCTCTCTTTTTCTATCTTGCGGAATAGTTCGAAGTTTCTCACCGACAGTACGATGAGGTGGTACCCTCGGATTATACGAAGAAAGACCGAAGAATTAAGAAAGTTAAAAGTATTAATCGAGCCCACGGTAAAAATTAATTGACTTCGCAGCAAGAGCGAATAAAAATTAAATAATACGTGACCTTCGCATTACGCAAGATTGGTTAAGAAAGAGAATAGATAAATGGCAGGAAGCAGCGAGACATAAACGGCTCTTAATGTTCGGTCTGAAAAGCGGCGGTATAATGCGCAAGCGAAAATTATTTCGAAACCACCTGCTTCATTCTCGTTATTGTAATGAAACTATACGGTCAAAGTAAAGAAGAAATTTCTGTTGCTAAGATTCTTAATGCAACGCTGCCGCAGATTTTTTAGAGGCGTATTCAAAGGGAAGATCGTAAAAATCATAACGTTACTCAAGCGTTTAATTATTTTTTAAACATTACAATAAAGATAAAAAGTATTGTTCCAACTTTTTTAATTAAAAATATTATCGTGTTTTTTCACTTTTATAAGATCAAACATTCTTAAGTAAAATAATGACTTTTAATGATATAAGCGTGAAATACGAATAAATAAAAAGATTTTAATAATAATAAAAAAACTGAGGGCAATTAAAAGTCAGCGCAAATAATGTGCAAGAATTATTTTAAAAAATATGATTTTATAAATATAATTACACGTAGTTATACGTTTCGGTTCACTCTCGAGCCATCTTCAATGATACAATAAATCAAATAAACATTTTATTATAAAACAAAATTTTTAGAATTTGCTAAAATGTCTCTTTCTCTTTGTAGTTTTAAAAGTTTATGGCACTTTTCCATACTGCATTCTATTATACAATATATTTATAACAATTTTCCGAAAATTTATTTTTTTATTCTACGATTTATCTTTAGGAAATTTTTCTAAATTTTTATTTTTGCTCGAGAAATCATGAAAGATACCTTAGTTAGACTGAGAAGAGTCATTGATATAATGTTCAAAAAAAGAACAAAGTTATTGATCGACGCTCTCTTTCTACATGCATCTTCATTTTTATCATTACTATTATAATCGAATATCTGCCCTTTTGTAGAAAAGATTTTTTAATTGGCGATATTATTATGACTATAAAGTGCAGCCCATTATAACTAAGCGTTTCAACCAGCATTTAGAAATAAAAGACGCAAATCATAAAGACTCTTTAAGGTAACCATATAGGCATAATTTGATATATCTTACAGCAAAGTCAATCAATTATTTAGAAATTTTTTAATGTATCTATTGATTATATCCATAAAAAAATATATTATCGTGACAGAACAATGTTTATTCAAAATAAATAAATAAAATTATTTTTTAGCTATATGCAAAAGAATTATAAATATAATTTGATGCTATACTTATCACAATTAATTGCAATTAATATAACCATTTATTGTTTGCTTACAATAACGAGAAAAAAAGAAGCGTACAATTTATATGAAATGTATACGTAATATAACGTAGGAATAAAAATAATGTAAATGCGGGCAAGCGTATTTTGGAAAAGTTATTTTATAACGTAATATAAATTCAGCTGACATTTTGTCAACTTACTCTTCAAATTTAAAGTTCTGTTTTTTCTGTTGCAAATTTTAGAATATTTCCACATTTCCAACAAAAACTCTCGTAGTTACAGTATATAAATACAGTATATATATATTTCTTTTCTTCTTTTTAACTGAATTATCATAGAGAATATTTAATTGCTCTCATTCATTTAATTTTTTTTTAGAAAAAATATATTGTAATTAACGTAATTTCAGATATTAATAAAATTAATTTTCTTAACAAAACGGCGTGATTGAATTGAGAAATCATTACGTCTGGATGTTTATACGCATATACACTTGTCCGCGTGTACATCTATTGTCCCAGGTAGTCCTTTATCTGAAGGCACATGCCAGCGTTCGATTCCAGCGATAATCGATCGGATGGAGGCGTCCTCGTAACTGACAATAGCCCTTTATTCTACGAGTAGCGCACGTATGTACAGGTGCATGCGACGTACGATACGACGCATTAATGGCTCTGTCGGCACCCTCCCTACACACTTCACCTTCTCCACGATGCAACAGTATCGGAAAATGCAGACTGTCCTACTATCTTTGCTCCTAATTTTACTGACAGATTCTCTGGCCAATTTCCTATCAAAACATAAATATTTTCAGCCATAATGTTTTGAAAGCTAAATTACAGAGAAGCGAGTAAGTAACAAATTCTCCTATAAATTTTAAAGAAACCTGTTACTTCAATAATTTTGTAATGCTTGGAAATATATTTTATATTAAATATATTATTATTAAATATTAAGAAAGTTTTATGATAATTTTTTCTCTATACCTCTGCTAAAAAAAAAAAATTTAAGAAAACTTTTTGCTAGTAGATTGGAACTTTCACGTAAGAATTCGAGATTATCGTTTGTTGCTACGTGTTTTCTTTATTTTCTTTCGTTATTTCTGCTTGTGGAAACCAAATTAGTGTATACTGACAAGAACATCTAAAAGTAAAAGAAGAAGAACTTCTTTCTGAAGTTCGGAGCTTGTCATGTACACTGTAATTTCCGAGTTTTGCATTATGCATGTTACGTCGCTACGGCAATCGGAAGATCATGCAATTTAAAAAATTATGGGTTCCTTATATTGTTTCTAAACTATTCAATTCAGTCAAAATTAAAAATCAGGTTAAACCGTTATCTTTCGTACAATATAATCTATTGATGTAGTAAAATACCTTATACATCAAGAGAGAATACACAGTATTATTCATGGGCTTTCTTCAATAAGCCTAAGCTTTAAGTCTTATGTCCTAAGAAATTGACCAATCATAGTCAATTATTATTCACACATTCGACTGTGATTGGTCAATTTCTTACGGTTTAAAATTTTAATCTTACATTAGATAATGGCTCAGAAAGCCCATCACGTTCTACACAATCTACACTATAATACACAAGCGTTGACATAAGCAATTACGTATCCAGCCACTGAATAGCGAGAAAGGGAAGATGTGAAGAAGACAAAAATGGAAGCCGTAACAGAGTGAAAGAACGTAAACGGAAGAGTGCGGGTGAAAGGAAACTTGCGACGAACAACGAAGGATGTGCGAGATGGTAGGGGGATGAAACAGCAGGATGATGGTCGCAACTACACGTCGTGTACAAAAGAGAAAGGGAAGAGGCGAGGGAACGATAGAGGGGCGGAACGTTGCTCGAAATTAACCGGAACGTGACTATTTTCCAGCAGCCTCTTCCCGTGCCGCGCGTCTTTCTCCGGCATTTTCCTCCGTCCCGACGCGCCCTTCGTTAGTTTCTCTCTCTACCCCAGCCGCAGAAGTATACGTGCAGGAAAAAGCAGAGACACGAGAGAGCGCAGAGGGTGGTTACGTGTGCAGGGCGCTGGAAAAAAACGGCGAACGAGATTCCAACAGGGGGAGGAGAAGGTAGGTGGCCGTTATATACCTACAAAGGAACGAAACAAGTGGCGGCGGGAGTGACGGTAAAGAACAGAGGGCTGTGAGGAAGAATCGACGCGACGCGAGGTGAACGGGCCTCGTAACGAGCCCTCGTGGCAAGGGAGATCGGCTCGCTTATCGCGTATCTTGGGATTGATTCGAGC
>NW_017305180.1:825848-835094 GCF_001594115.1 Trachymyrmex septentrionalis
GTCGTAACGAGCCCTCGTGGTAAGCCCAGCAAGGGAGATCGGCTCGCTTATCGCGTATCTTGGGATTGATTCGAGCGTAGAAGTCTTAAATGAGACGGTCAACATCTGCTGACCCCGTTGCTACTAACGGATGACGTTTATTAGCGCTACTGCCGTTATCGTTAGCTCTCCCGTCTAAGCTTCTCTTTCCCGGGGCTGTTTGCCTATCCCTTTGAGATTTGTTTTGAAATTAGAAACGTAGAGGAATTGCGGATGTTCTATTTCAATCTCGGAAAATTAATTTCTAGTTTTGTAGGATTTGCTAGAGGAAAACTGCTCAATTCGAAACGTAATTCGTAAATTAATGATTGGCGGAGGATAAAATTAACATTTTTTTAAATTAATCGATTGAATCAACTAGGAAGATCATATCTTTTTTTAGTTTTTTAGTGAGAATATCTATTTTAATCTCTATTAGCAATATCAAGGAATTTTGACTAATTTAAGATAAGATTTTAAAAAATTAAATAAATATACGTAATACACAGACAATTAAATTATTTACCGTAGTTTGATTTTTTTATATTTATTACGGATTTCTTAGTTTTATCACATCTTGGAATTATCGTTATCATTAACCATGAAGGTTAATTTTACGTCATTTTTTGTGTACAGCTTGCCGTGTTACTTATCCATCGGTCGAAAATTTCCGCGTATGCACGGCCATGCGGAAAATCGAGCCGGAATTTCCGCAGATTCGCACAATCTACGGTTGAAATGGCTCGGAACGATGGAAATTTTCGCGGTTATTGATTTTTCCCGACCCGTGGCACGGGGGCAGATGCGCGCGTGCATGTAATCCCACGTCGAAAGGGGGAGGAAAAGGAATGAGATGCAAAAAAAAGAAAATAATAAAAACGAATTGATAAAATAGCATCTTTGAAAAAAAAAAACTGAAAAGTGCAATTTCCCAATTCTGTACGAGTATAGTATTTCAATTATTTGCAATTGAAAACAGCAAATTGATATGATAATACTCTAGCGTTTAGTTAATTAATTTGTTTAACTATTTATCTATTCACTCATCCATTTACATATTTATTTAACCATTAATTATTTATGCTAGATAAGCTGATAATTATTGACTCGATCGACTAAATATGATTTATTGCTTAATAAATACGAGATTGTAATAAATACTTTACTAAATATCATATATGTTAGGTTAAGTAAAAAGTCATCGCGTTTTTTTAAAAGACATCTATCAGTAAAAACCGCAATTACTTTCTTACCAACAATATAAATATATCTTGATAGAGTAAAGTTACAGCTTTAAAAATCTCTTTTTTAAATTATACGATACGACAATTTTTAATGGAGTTATGAGCAATTAAAGTCAAAATAATTCTTTTATTTAATCCGCGATAACTCAGTAATCAAAAGTCGTAGGAATATTTAAAAAAAAACGATTTTGAAGGGAAAGTATCAAGCTTTCACGATAGGTAATCGAAAATTTTCTCAAATTCGTTTTGGACACGTTACAAATCCACAAAGTGAGAAGAAAATTTTTCGTCTTTTTCAGCTCGTAGTTTTTGGTATGTAAAAATTATCAAACTCATATAAACTTAAAAAATGTGATAAGCTTTTAAAAGTAGAGATTTCAAGCTTTAAAACCCTTTTTTTAAATTTGAATTTCATTCATTATTGACGAAGATATTGTATATACAACTTTGAGCTAAAAAATACGCGATGACTTTTTACTTAACCTAATAAATACATCTTTCAACTTTCTCAATTTTCTACTTTGCAATCTTTATATACGACGTAAAAGAAAAAGAGAACTCTTGATAAAGTTATTTATTTTTTGAAATTTTCTCAATTTCCATTTTAGATTTTCAACTTCTGTACAAGAAATCAGATGTAATAAAAATTTCAAAATTATTTAACTTTCCGTTTATCTGATTTTTTTCTGTATAAATTCCGAATTTTACATTTTGAAAACCAGTTTGTACACATAGGTACAACTTTCTAAATCACGGTAATTAAAGAAGCATGCATCTATTTAAAAGCTCCCATTTTTCGTTTTCTATTCCCAAAAGCCTCGTAGAATTATCGTAGTTTGAACCATTTGATAATAATTCGCAAGCCGCGAAAGTTAAGAGTACTATGATTATAGACAAGACCCTCCTCTTTCTTTACTTCTCTCCTTCTTTTCTCCTCTTCCTTCCCTCTGCTTCCACTTCTTCTTCAGGTATCTCAACGCAAACACGTCGAAGGAACTCGTTGGACGCGCCAATTAAACGCCGGCGCGTCGAAATAAGAAAGCTAAGCGACGTTTCGCAAATTGCTTTTCTCACTCCGCTCAATGCCCCCGATCTTCCCCTCTCGGACTTTGCAGCCCCCTTTTTTCGGTCTCGCGGGAGTCCGCAGCAGGAATTCGGTTGAATGATTTACCCAAAGTCTGAGTTCTGATACGCACCGCGTATTTGAACTTTGTACCAGAGCCTCAAAAATTTACGGATTAAAACGGAATCCGCGTTTTTTATTTATTTACAGTAAGGCTAAATGTGCGTTTTTACTATGCAACTTGATTAGTTTTCCATTGGAAGGAGACGTTGGCTCCATTTATTAAAAATAGATTATCAACACAGATGATAAAAAGGGAGAGTTCAGCAGTTCAGTTTCGTGTGTGCTGTAAATATATTTCTTTATAGTTTTATATTTAATAGAAAATTTACAAGAGAATTTTTATAACTTTAATAATAATTATTTCAACTTAAAAAATGTAGCTGCACATAAATAGTGCTGTGCATTTTTATCGTCAGTATATCCGAGTGTAGAATACAGTCTACAATATTCACTCGAAAATCGATTGCGTGAAAATTTCGTGCAGCATGTCAGTCTCATAATTACCGCGCTGATATAATCGGAAAATTAATAACACTGGTAGTTTTATTAACAAGCGACCTCATTAATTCCATAATTAAAATTGTGTATATCAAAAGCGCCGGCGGGTTGTCGCGCGCGGATTTATACATTTCAAAAGAGAGTACCGTCAAGCTTCCTCACAGAAAGTTACGGTCGAATTTAACGTAAATCATAGCGAGTTTTACGAGATGTATCGATAGCATGCACCTCGGTTGAATGCGCTGAAAAACATTTTGTGGCCGTCATGATCGCGACGCAACGCAAACTGTCCGCCAAATTGATGCCCAGGCGACCGCGATGCGTTTTGGTTTAATCGCTTTTCGTCCGCTCGTAATAACGCAAAAAATAATTGTCGTGACGTAATTTATATTATAGAAAAATACATAAATAGATTCACTCCGAAATTTTATCTCGTGCGTTGAAAGAACGTCATATAAATCACACAAATAAAATTTATATCAAAGTCAATATCCCGCCGTTATCTCTCTAACCGCATTTTTTTCAAAGGCAAAATTTTTCTGAAGCTAAAAACATATTTTTTCCTTTAATTATATCATTTTATAAATTTTATAATTCAGAAAATTTAACAAATCAATTCGGAATTCTTAAATTAATGTAAATTAATATCTTTTTAAAAAAATCACATAATATATGTATATTTTTTACTTTAACAATGAGCAATACATAAGTCCAATTTATAAAAATTTTATTATACAAAATACTGTATCTATAACACTTGATAACATATTGTGATTAAAACTAAAATTCTGCATCATCTTTGTACAATATTAGAATCTGTGACTACAATCGCTTCACGTTTAAATCTGCATTGGGATAGCAAGAGGATAATTACAGGCGTCAGAATAATCAACTAGATTCACAGATTCATTCCGCAACCAGTGGTAGCATGAACGGGACGATTTTAAGTCGCATTCGTTCCAGGACGATTGCTGATAGTATAGATAATAGGAGGCAGCTTGCCAGCACCCATTAAAAAGGAACGATCACTGCCGGTCGTTTGATCGTACTGATAGGATCTGAATTCAGTGTGCAATATAGGAAAGAGAAACTATGCGGAACGAAAAAGTAGGAGCACGAGGAATAAAAATAACAGAAGAAAAGTACCTCCGGTTAGAGAGACGGAAGATTCTAAATCGAATCTTAGGGCTTCGAGCAGGGCATTGTGCCAGACGAGTCGTTAAAGGACGTATGTCTTCGAGAATGTATGCCACGATTCTTCGCCGTAATCCTCCACAAGTCTCCTCCATTCAATAACACCGAAGGATATATTGTTACCAATTGTATCGGATTGATAACGTTAAACTTGTTCTTTATTTACTCAGCATATTTCAAATACTGTTGTAACGCAATCCGATTAAGTTTTTAATTTGTAAGAGTACTGTAAGAGCATTAATACTATCAATATATTTTTGCATTTATACTAATCCTACTTTAAATTTTATATATTATAATCACTAAAAAGGATTTAAAAATGATGAAAAAAAAGAGCAAAAAAAAATATTTTGCAATAGTTAATTAAAATGAAATTTATCTTAAAAGCATAAAAAAAAGTATTTAAAAATCGATTCGCAAAATCGCCGACATTCTTACAAAATATACTATCTTTTAGTTATAAAGCACCGTCATTCAACTTAATGTTCGAGATAAGATACTAATATCATAGGTATTCACAAGCAGTTCCATAAAAACAAGGTGTCTCTGCTATAATTACTAAAGCGTCCTAGTATTCTCTAATCCTGGCAATGATAACGCTCGGCGGTCGAGTTTAACGGGGCAGTGTGCCAGCCGTTATTATAACGGAGTGACGGCGATGATGATCACCATCGAAAGAGCCTTCGTACCGTTCCGTAGAAAGGGTGACGAGATGTAAGAGAATGGACGTTTAAGAGGGCGACTCTTGGAGAATGGGAAGAGACGGTGTGCAGGTCGAGGAATGGGTAGATATCAATGGGTCGCGCAGCCTGGAGGTTTTCCCTCTTACCCTACACCTTACCCCTACTCCACAGCCTTTCCGCACCGCTCACAGGGGACCATCCTCGTGTAGCACGCTACCCTTCTCTCTGGCGCAGCCGCCCCTGCGCGGACCAAACGAATTTCGCCAGGCTTAGCCCGGGGGTTGGCTGCTGCTCTAGGGCGCTTCACTCACTCGCTCGCTCGCTCACCCTATCCCTTTCCCTTCCTACAGTCTAGTCAGCTTCTTCCTTTACCACCGTCCACACTACCTTTCTCTATCTATCCATCTATCTTTCTCTTTCTACTTCGCTCTTCGGCTTACGGAACCTGACTTCGTTGCCAAGTTTCTCGAGGGTCTCACCTATTCGATGTTGTGTACGCGCCGTGAAATATGCTTAAACCTCTAATTACGTGGAGTTTCGCGTTTACGCGATTTTTCGAATAGTTAAACAAGCACTTGCTAAAGTAAATATAAATTTAAGCGCGCATGGCTCATTAAAAAAAACCTATTTACTATGTACAATATAAGTAAATGATCATTACTTTGTCAAGTACGAAAATTAATACAAGAGAATTAATTGAAACTATCTATCCAATTTATTTTTAATTTATATTTGTAAATTATATTTTCAATAGTGCCAGAAATGTTATTTATATTTTGGACGATAATGGATCTATATTGTTTCGATTTCTCTCTTGCTATAAAATTTTTTAAATAAATGTAAATTTTTATAGAAAAAAATGAACTTTTCATTTCTATAATATTTACAATCTTTCCACAGTAATTATTAAGTTAAATAATAA
Organism: Trachymyrmex septentrionalis; assembly: GCF_001594115.1. NCBI lineage: Eukaryota > Metazoa > Arthropoda > Insecta > Hymenoptera > Formicidae > Trachymyrmex > Trachymyrmex septentrionalis. The sequence goes on from NW_017305180.1 coordinate 831,534, forward strand.
AACATAAATTTAAACTTGTAAATACAGTTGATGTTAATCAATTAATGTAAACTTATTTGCTTTCGCAATAAAAAATAATTCCATCATAACTTTGCAATATAATAAAATAAATGTAATTTGTTTCCATCTCGTTCCAGCGATTATTTTTTTTATTTTCTTCATTATAGGAAAAAGAGCTGGTGTAGCCATTCTAACTCGTTAAACGTTTCATACAAGTTCGTTTATTTTTGAGGTAAGATCTTTTAACCAACCGCGCTAGTTACGTCGGTCAAATACAACTATAGTAGTCGGTTAGCCTCGCAATTTCCGAAAACGGATGCTCGGCTACGCCGAAATCCCGCGTACGCGTCCAAGTTTTAACGGTATGCATCATCCAGTGCTTCCAGCTAAGGTAATCCTTCTAGCTAGCGGCGGAAGATGCACCCGAGAGCCGCGGAGAATGATGCATCCGTAACTATGGCGCATCTGGATGCAGCCAGCTGCATCGGACGACGACACTCGAGCGGCTTCCGTCCATCGAGCAATGCGGCTCTCGAGAGCGTGATGCACTTCCCGTATCCGGAACATCGCGCTCGCTTCCGCGATCTCGAGATGTACTTTCTACGAAGAATGCTTTCGCCTTTGTTAGAACTTACGTGCCATTTCTTACGATTATCCCGCGCGCTAATCACCACGCAACGAACAATGCCATAAGATCTTGATAGGGTAGAAAAATGAAAGACCTCGATGACTGAGCACGTCATGTTCAACTCTTAACAATCCTACAAGGTTGCGTTCAAAAAATATGCTTTTCTCACGATGTTCCCCTTAACAACATAATTAATTAGCTGCTATCTGAACATTAATATTTTAATCATTTCTGTATCGTGATTATGAAGAGTTATCGTAAATTAAACATTATTTTATGTCAAACGAAGAATTATATATTATTAAAAATAAAAGAATGAATATTTCAAATCAAATACAATTACAAATATATATTATTCGTAAGTTAAAGATTTCTCTCTCATATATTGTAGCAAACTATAAATACTTTAATAAAAGTTTCTTTATAGGATTTGTAATATAAATCGTCCGCGAAAAAATTTGAAATGTTTTTCAAAAAAACTTAGAAACTAAAGAACTTTCAGTCCGTCACATAAGATGTGATGATGGACATGCGATATCGTTAAGACGGTTTGACTTTCGCCATTGAAACACGACAATTAACCTTCTTTGATGGAATGTCTTCCCGGTCGCCTCTTCTATCGATACGCTCCTGACCTCGTGGTCCGTCGTCCTCTGACCCGCCACACAGTCCCTTAACCCATGATCCCGTGACCTAACCCGGACCAACGAGTGCATTCCAGCCGACGGAGCGCAAAAAAAAAGATGTTGGACGGCGATAAATTAAAAGGCGGAGGTCGTTGGCTCGTCTAAGTCAGGATGGTCAGGAAGAAGGAGCGCAAGGTGCGGAGCTGACAGAGATATAATTGGGAACTGAAAGGTAAAGAGTTGAAAGAATTCGAGATTCGACAATGTAATGAGAGTGGAGTAGAATGGATGAAAATTTCCTTGAGAGCCATAATAATAAAAAGATAAAAATGATGAAAACAATTATTTATGTCGGAATATATTTAAAGCGATGTAGAAAGAAGTTTTTACATTTATGTTATCTCTTATGAGAATAGAAGTATAGAATAGAGGAATATAAAGATAGAAGGTAAAATAAAAGAACATAAAGATAAAAATAATACATTAGGTATATAAATAATATATAAAGATAAAAATAATACGTTAGGTAAATTAATTCCAATTAACAAGATAAAAAATACGCTATATATATAGAACTTATTTAGAAGTTAATAAAAATTATCGACTACCTAGTTGCAATTACATAAACGATAAAGTTTCTGAGAAAAAATATCTAAATTCAATGTATAATCGTAAAAAATCATTAAAGGAGCTACAAGTCTTAGATTTAAAAAGTATTGAGTTCTGAGAAAAATAAGAAGTAGCGGAAGAGAGGAACAGCCGATTCCACTCAACAAATTCCTTAACGAGGACCGTTCGATAAGTTGATAGATGCAAAAGAACATGCCGTTCAAACATTTATAAAAGTCAAAGTGATAGTAATTAAAGACAGCATACTTTGGCTCTAGAGAGATGTTGTAAGCTTCTAAGAAACAAAGTTTCAAACCTCTCGGTGTACTTGGAATTTCTGAGTCCAGCGGAAGACTCAAGATCAATAGAATAAGGCGGGGATGCTGCATAAACGAGATAAATACTTGGTCACTAGACAGGCGGAGGCTCTCGCTCGCTTCAAGATTTTACTCGTTATTTGCTTCAAGGTTTTACTTTCGCATTTGTCTTATTGTCATAATACGAGCTAAAAGATTTGGTAGCTCCATAGAAAATTTAGAGATATATTTATTTTCGCAAAGATAGCGTGTTAGTCTGTATAATGTAATTAGTCAGTTTTCATTTTTGCATTTATCATTAAAAAAATATTGGTACCTATCTTAGAAGATGCATGACATTGCTAATAAAAATAAACAAATTTAAATTTAAAATTATTATTTGCCTTCAAAAATTCTTGATGTAAATACATTATTAAATTAAAAATCAGTCAAACTTAAAATTGAAGCAGAATTAAAAAAACTTGAAAACAAGATACAAATCAATATTTTATAAATAAAAAAGAAAAATATAAAAAAAAATAGATCTCTATTAATTATTTTGAGATAAAGTTTGTCAAAATAAACATAGTTCGTCAAAATAAGAGAAAAAAGAGTAGACATTAAATTAATGGAGAAGCATAAAAAAAATAAGCAGACTAATAGAAAAGGCAAAAAGTGACAAGAATCTGGGTAAGATACTTCACAATTTGACAAAAAAATTGGGCAAATAAATATATATCACTATATAAAATACAATACATTTAAATAAATTAAGAAATAGAGAAATGCGAGGATGAAACGAACGTACCCTCGGCGTAGAGATTCGTCGATCGCCGAACCCTATCGTCGCACGGAGAATCGGTGTTCTCCGTTGTTAGTCGGGCGTCATCGTGACTGCCTCTACCAACCCCCGCGAGCCGACAAGCAACCATCCCCTTACAGTACCCGAGCCGAGCCAGGGGGCGCCGCGACTACGCACTATTGATTCGCATGGGAACGAGGGTGAGAGCCGGGTAGTGAAGAGTAAGGGAAAGAGATGACGAGGGTGAGGTATTCAGGGTGGTCCAGGGACGGCGATGCGCCCTCTTCGTCCGATAGGGGTGTTCCAGGGACAATGACACACCGGCCCTGACACTCTTCCTCTCCTCTTGTTCTTCCTGTACCTACTAGTGTAACACAGTGTTCTAATAGCCAACAGAACAAATCCCCATATGTATCTCATTGTCATGTGCCAGACGAGAGAGATGAAGTTACATTGTCAGGGCGTGTCTTTTTTAATAACAATTTGATTTTTAATTTTATTCTTATACAACATAATTTTAAGTGCGCAACTGTTTATTATGTGCTTATATAATCACATAAACATACATATAATTTTAATAAACTATTTAGATTTTTCTAA
>NW_017305180.1:835194-856076 GCF_001594115.1 Trachymyrmex septentrionalis
TTTCAAAAATCCATCCCTTTGTTTAATTCAAGATAACATGTTTTGATGTTTGCGCTTTTGCGTATGATTTCAGCTAGCCGCAATGTACAACAGTTTAGCAGAGTATTACAGTTGCTTCTCTTGGCATGTTTACTGTAAAATATAATCCAGGAGCGTTTCTGTGATTTCGTGGAAATTTCATCCATTACTACGATCCATCAGATTTTAAATAAGCTATTAATATTTTAATACAAAGAATCAATCTTTTATTTCTAAAGTATAGTCTAAAATGCAAGAAAAGTTCCTAGTTTATTTATACATATATAAATTTATTTTGTATTATATTGTACAACTTTCTATTAGAAAGTACACAGTACTGTTTTGCTACATTTTCTCTTTCTCTCTCTCTCTCTCTCTCTTCTCCCTCTCCCCTTTTTTATTAAATATTATAAATAAGTAATTCCATTTTTTCATCACTATATATACTGTAAAGTTGTGCAAGTTGTTGCTCTAAATAAATGTCTTTAATATGAGATACAGCATGGCGAGTTAGTCTACTGGCTAAATTAATGATACTCTAGTTACAACTAGAATGTCAGAGTACGGAAACGAGCCTTGAGAAGCGACGTCCTTCGAGATAACTTGGACGTTCGTGAGGTGAATTTTGAGCCGACTAGCGCGATAGTACATCGTTAATATGTCGACGAATAATCCCGTAAGTGTATTTAGTCTCTTCAACCGTAGAGGTAGAATGCATCAGACTCCGGACATTGACTTCAATATGTTCGGGACAAACGTGCGCTATTGGTGGTACATTACGGATTTCTCGTGTGATCCACTGATACGGAAATGGTGTAATGACTGGAGCTAGCAAAACCCTGCGGTTATTTTTAAAAATTCATTTAATAAAAACAAAAACAATTTTGAAATAAATCGATACAGTATATGTTGAATAAATTTTCTAATAGAAATTCACATTCATAATATTCATTAAAAAGAAAATCGATTTGATAGGCAAAAAATCTTTTATAAAAAATTTATTTTTATTTTCAATTGTTTAATTTTTATGCTTTACACTGAGAATGACTTGATGAAGGTCGAAATGTTTGTATATTAAATGTTTATATTAATTGGATATTAAAAATAGATTAGTCATTAGCAATTAATAGCTAGTGTTGATAGCTTTTCTCCTTTGGCAATTTTACTTTTTAAAAAATTCTTGAATCAAAATGATTTGATTATGTTTATAAGAAAATTTTCAATTAATATAATTAAATCTTTCCCCATATTACAGTTATATTTCTACATGTATATTCCTTCCAATATTATAATCCTACATTATAATATTACTAAATGTACACTTGTTATTAGAGATGCCAATCAACTGTCGAGTAGCGAATATCCGGGGTCTTCAGAAGTTCCCCAGTTAACAGCCAACTCCTACGTTTGACAAATTTGTCGTAAGCAAGTACAAGCATAACAGAATCCGATGATTTATTTCTCTACAGAACCATGTAATATACTTTTATAATAATATTTTTTAAATATTTTTTAATAACATTTATATACATCATATTTCCGTAAGCAAAGTGATACAAGTAAAAAATATAAGATTGTTCAGAGAGCAAAGAAAATTGTGTATTTTATTTTTGATAGTATTATAGCCAAGTTAATTAGAGCTAATCACAAATTGTTTGTTTCAAGTTTCTATAGATGTAATGTAGATTTAATTTTGTTATGGTATTATGTTATTTAGATTCCTAAAAACTTATACTTCCATTTTTTATCGTATTATTTTTTCCGTTTTCAATTCTTTTCTATTTCATACTTTAATTTAATTTGTATAACTTTTCCCGATTAAAGGTCGATGTATTTAGAAGTTAGTATATAACGGTTAGTATATAACGAAAGTAGAAAAATTTCGACTTGTGTCACTTTTCTTACGAAAGTGCGATATTTTCTTGATGCAACTAAGCACTGTAATAAATTATTTAATTATCCGTGATAATTAAATAAAAGTAAACTTAGTAAGCATATCAATTGCGAAACACATATTTACACATTTTACCGTCAGCTATTGCTATTGCTGAGAAGTGGCTGTTCAATATTAGCGAAAAGCGTATGAATTTCAATTTAAGACGCATTAAGGTTAAGCTGCCGGTTCAACATAAAAAAAAATTAAACATGCCATGTATATATCATATACGATACGCAAGATCACGAAAGGTTAATAGGAATATGTCGAAATCTCTCACTTCCTATTTCTGCCCACTCTCGCCGACTATCAATTCTTTTAAATCATGCAGGCGAAAGTATAGTCGCTGTTGTTAATATTAGATACTATTGTTGGATGCACAGTGTTCTCTATTCTGAATTTAGGCGTGACATTTCATCATAATGATTAATGAGTAATGATACATCATTTATGACATATTAAATATTTATATCAAATGTGTTACTATACTATTATACAACGGATATGAGGGGAATAATGTCACAAAAAAATTCAAATAGAAGTGCTTATCATGATTAAATGTGCTATTAATATATATTAATTAACATGTGATTATATTAGAGACAATAACGAAATATAATCGGTCAATGATGTGTGGGAAATTAAGCATTAAAATATAAATGTCTATTGGCAGATCACGTATAATCGGGAAAGAATTTAATTGATTCTATTACTTATTATCGTCTCATTTGCATCTTGCCCATGCTAAGGAACATCGGGATGGAATCCCGATAAACGAAAATCAGGTCGGGTTACAACACGATCCACTTTCGCCGCTACGGGAACAGGAATCGCGGGGGTCCATAAATATCGTTCTCTTCGTCTTGAGAAAACGAACGTGCGGGGGTGTGTTCATTGTTACGGCCGTGAAATCGCGAACAACATCCTGTCGGGCACATATGCTTCAAGCGGTAGAAAGAACGCGCATAGATACAGCAGAGATTTGCGTAAATCTCACTGGCCAGACCTGGTTCCCGTGCGCCTGCGCTACGCACGTGCGTGCGTGCGTACACACGCGCGTGGCACGCGTGGGCGCGATGTCACACGGACCGCGATACAATATACGAACCAGCCGCTCACGAAATGGATTCCCGATGTATTGCGCGCGAGCCCCGAATATCGACGAGAAAACTCGTATACCGGCCTCTGACGCGAAAAGTATTCTTAAATCCGCTAACTTATTTTTGGGAGAATACGTATCGGATGTTTAACTACGATAATGACGTCTTTTTATATTCTTGAACGACTCTTGCAACAAGAGAATTGTTATACCTGATTTACACAGTAATTTTTTGGTAACTTGCATGCTTCTAGCGAATTAGAAAACTAACAGCTAAAAAAATACAATTCTATAAATTAAATTTTTGTTTAGTAAAATTAGCAGCTAAAAATATAATTTATAAAATTATTCTTCAACTACTAGAGACTTTCAAGTTAGCTATAAATATAGCACTCAAATTAACAGTAAAAAGCATAATGTAAATCAGTCTTACTCTTTTGCATCGGACAAAAAGTCTGGTAGTATTAATTTGGGAATTCTGATTGAAAATATGAATAAATCAGAATTTTCTGGTTGTATCTGTTATAATTCTAGTTGAAATAAATAGGATTTTTATTTATATTATAAGAACTCTTCTGGTTCGCCCATTTTCAACTAGAAATTCTTCTCAGTGTTAGTGTGGGTGTGCGTGTGCGTGCGCGCGCGCAAGTGTGTGTGTGTGTGTGTGTGTGTGTGTAACATTTTGAATTCATAGACAATATATATTTGGTGAATATATTCTACGTACGTGTCCGAAATCTTTCAAAATCAATTATTGAAACATTATGTGTATTTTGTTTAAATATTACGTGTATATATCTAATGAAGATGTAACAACTATTAAATATTGTCAGTGATTCTATGTAAAAATATAACAAATACATTAGTTAATTATAATCGTATGATGTATAATTTATGATAAATGTGACTATATTATAATTATACTGCAAAACGCATTGTATATTATTAATATTCGAATACTATCATAACCTGCACATAAATTTCGTTACATATTACTATAAAATTCTAACATTTACATTTCTCATAAATAAAAACCGCAAAATCTCTTAAATTCTACCAATTCTATAAAAAAAATGCAGTTTATTTTTAATTTCTCGCATGATTTATCAACTAATTGTGGACCGCGGATAATAATTTTCACGTTAAAACGCTTATAAATAAACATATCCTTATTAGTGAAGAGATAGTATAATAATAAATTTTCAAGCGCGTATATGTTTTCTAAAACATCCAACAATCTCGCTTTCGTGCTCGCATTTATGCAAATTTACGCATGGTGCACGCACAATGCGGTGCCAGAAGGCACAACTGCTGCACGCAACATGAGCTACGCAGATCTATACACTCGCAAATGATGAGACGAGAATTTAGCGTGCTTGGATTGGCCATCTGTACCGAGTGTATCAGAACTATTGTCATTTCTTTTATAAATTTTTCAGTCGATTCTAAGTACATTTTTATTCGACAAAGAATTTATCAGACGGTATTTCTTTCAACATATTCTATTTTAATTCGCGTTTAACTTAAAGATGGAAAAAGTTAAATGGCTCAAAAGAATTAAAGCTATAGATATATAGTTTTAAAATTCAAGTAAAGAAAAATACATTTAAAATTAATTAAAGAATAATATTTACCTAATTATCTGCTTGTTGCCAAATCGGTTATGATTCAACAAGTATTTGACTTTTTTTCAATTTTCCATTGAGAAAAAATCGAGAACAAATTGATCAAAGAATCTGTAGAAGAGGCAACGATTGTTTTGGGTCACTGTGTAAATACGAGTCTGGGAATAGGGCGCGGCAGGAGATTATCCAGTCAACTCGCACCCCCAGGAGCGTACGAGGCGCATATGTAAAAGTCTCACATCCCCAATATAGATAACATCGATATATCAGCGATATGCAAATTTAGCTATCAATAATCTCATCTTTTTCATATTTTTATTCTGTTTTTTTTTTATACTTATCTTTATCCTTTGTACATTCGCAAATTGCTACAGTGCATTGCCTTTGTCAATAATCTCTAGAGAGCAAGACTACGTGAAAAAAAATTTTTAATAATTTCAGACACGAACGTATTTATTATTACTGCTCGATGACATTATCATCGACATCATAGAATTTCGTAATAATTTTTTGGACTTTCCTCACCGATTCAAGAGAATGTGCAACGAGAATGTCCTGCACGATCAGATCGAAATTAGGTCGAAGGTCGATGTACTACAACGTCGAACAAGATCTCCTCAGGGACGACTGTGGACATCCTCCTTCTCTTTTTCTTTTTTCTTTCTTTCCTACAGAATTCTTTCCCCAATCCTAACTTCAGTGACAGTTAAGATACAGTGCGAGTGTTTTCAGGATGATAGACAGGGTGGAGCATTGTGCGCGATAATTCCTTTCAGTATGAAAAAACAACCCTCTGCCAATCTAATGTTGCAGTTGATCTCCCCTCGGGCCTCGATACCATCATACCATGGGACCTTCTTTGACGTTGATAATACGGTTAGTTGAACGAAATGTTAGAGGTGGTCATTTGGGGTTGGACTAAACATCTGGGAAAGCGGAGCAGGAATTTCATGTTGAATAATTAATTTAATTCGCAAGAAGAACAGTTTGCAAGAATATCAAGTTTCGAATTTTCGATGCAGAAGCAACATGAAAGCAACAGAGGAAAGTATTTGAATAAGTTAACTCGTAAAATAATACGACTCGACAACTTTAGAAATGAAACATATTTTAAAGATGCAGAACCGCAATCTGGATGAAAATAATATAATTCTCCGTAGTATTTGTTGAGGGTATCTCTAAACATTGTGCTGCTTGAAAACAACAATTATATTAAAAAAGTAGAGTACGTCTTTTTTGCATACCTAAAATAATAGTCCACAGCTATCATTATTTCTTTTTAATTTATATTCTTTTAATTTTACCCCTTTAAACGAATTTTCAATCGGATTTATAAAAAAATCTAACTTGTAAAAAACAAAATTAGGTCGCTGTTTTTATTATAAAACATCAAAGAAATTTCATCTTTAAATTTTTTTTTTTCTCAATTGTATTATCATATTTTAATTTACATACAGCAATAAAATTATTAAAATTATTAAAATGTGTATCAGTCAATAAAGCATCAATTATTATGAAGAAAATGGTTCATCTTATTGGTAAAGATATGACGAAATTTTTTACTCATTTTGTATTTTATCTCACAAAAAAAGTGAATGTGTGAGAAATCAAATTAGATTTGTATAAAGTACTTATTCAGATTTAAATTTGCGTGTCGTGTTTTTGTCCAGCTTAAAGACATCTAGCATATCCTTCAATTCCCACTTCCGTTCCTATGGTACCACTCCTGTTTAGGGCTGTCAAACGAACGGTGCTCTCACGGACGCAACCTTTTTCATCTGCGATCCCCGTGTTTTACGTCCCCTCCCCCTCCATCCTCCTATCTACCACCCTTTCCCCTTCGCTCTTCAGCCCGAGTCTCTAGTAGGCACCGCTCTTTGGTTACGCTGATCCTGTCGGATTTGCAGCCCCCCTGGATCCAATAAATCTGCTCCGCTACACATACCTGCCCCCCAACCCCTTATCAACTCCCTTCCTCCCCCTAAATCGATGCACCCGCGTCCCGTTCTCGTCACTCGACCATCCTGCCCGGTTGCCACCCTCCTCCCCCGCACGTGCGTGCGTTTCTCTGCGTTTCGCTCTCTTGGATCATGTTCGCATGTCAAGCCCAACCGCTCTGACACGCTTTACGCTCGAGAGGCTCCTTTGTCGAGGTGCTCGTCGGCGTAATACGCACGTATATACAGCGTGTCCCGGAACTATTATCGCCGTGGATTCGTCTTGAGTATTCTTTGATTCCAAAGGGATTTCTCTTCGACATTCACAATTCACAAGTTACGCATAGTTATCAGCGACATAGTTTCTAAAAATTAAGCTTTATTTTACAAATAAATTTTAATTCAGGAAATTTTAATTCAGCAAACAAACCTAGCTACGTCATAGACACGCAGTAATCGAAATGTTGACAAAATATGAAAAATAAGTGGCGTCTAAAAAAATAGTATACTAAAAAAAGTATAATAAAATTCCAATCTGGAAGAAAGGACGCCCGAAGAGACACCCCATACGCGCTGTGGATTATCATCCGGATGATGCGCGCATGCTGGTTATGCCTTTGATACGATGTTCATCATGGTTTGAGGTCGTTTTACAAGGTGCAAGGTTTAGATCGAAGAGTAGACTGTTGTTCTCCAAGTTTGATGAAATGCGTAACTAGTTATTTTCACAGTGTAGACATTCTATGCATGAAACGGATACATTTGTCGCTTGCTTGTCAACAAATGCTGATGGAAGAATACGTAATATATATATATATCTATTTATCTTAACATAATTAAGTCTAAACTCAGCGAAATCAGAGATAAATAATTTTGAAATTATATCAGAAAAAATAATGAATTACGAGAGATTTCAAATAAAATTTATACTCGTAATAAAAAGTTCTGATGATTAGAAGTTGAAGTACATAATTTCTCTCTCTCTCTCTCTCTCTCTCTCTCTCTCTCTCTCTCGCTATCTCAATAAAAAATATAAAGATACATTGCTGAATTTAAAATTAAAACAACGAATATAAAATTCCACAATTTCAAAAATATCTATTACAATTCATTGCGCATAAATATACATCAATATTCATTTCCTTACTTAAATAAGTAGAACGTGGGCAAATTATCGAAGAAAAGCTGAATGATTTAATTTTAGCTTCATTTTATAGACCGTAACAAGAAATCCTTTATTTTCTATTCTCCTATTCGCGAACTGCGAAACAGTCTGAATAAGACGATAAGGTTCAATTTCGAATTAGTGTGCAGGAGGAAAGTCTAATGCTGCTATTTCGAACTTAGTGGTGATACTTGAAATCGATTCGCCGTGATGTTGCTGACGCCGACGACGTTCGAAATTAATTTCTGCGGCCAACAGGAAGGAACTTCGCCGCGGACATCGATTACAGTGGCGTCATGTCAGCGTGCTTTAACGACGAAAACAGGAGGCATAATCGTGTGGTATATTCACGTTCGCATGCGTACGATGTTTCAACACGATGGCGACAACGAAAACCGTAAGACTGGTGGTGCGGTCGCCCAGAGAGCTTGGGCTGAAATAACGCGCTGGTCGTCTTTGCGAAATACCGTTCGACGCGTCGCATGTTTCAAAGCGATCGCGCCGCCGGTTGCGAATTTCGTCATGGCGTACGCAGCAGTAAGCGATCATGACACGGAAAATGAACTTCCGCCTTTTACCAGGCTTCCGCGTAAGAGAAAAATAAGTGAAATTATTGACAGGAGGCCTCACTAACGGGAAGTACTCGATGCGGTATAATAAGCGGCCACCGCTCGATATTACATCGCGCGGTATATTTACACAGAATATAATTTCGAGTTCACTCTTTTCTCCCTCTAATCTTCCTAACTTTCAGATTTATGCATCATAAATGAACAAAAATATGGATGGAGTCATAAGTTATGACTCGAATCGATAGACAAAATTCATCATGAGTATAAATATAGGTATTTAATTATTAATGTTAATTAGAGAAACAACAAACTTAAAAGTAAGTCTTTTTTTTTTCAATGAATATTCTTAAATTAGAATTTTAAGAAAATTAACTAAAGTTTAGTTTCATAATACCGCATATGCGCTGAGAAAAATTTCTGGAAATGAACGAACAAAAAGATTCTGATCATGTTAATCAGAATTCTGGTTACCTCAACTAGAATTATAATAGATTCAACGAGAAAACTCCGATTTGTCTATTTTCAACCAAAATTTCAATTAATGCAACTGAATTTTTTCTTCACTGTTTTTCTAGTGTGAATAATTCATCATAAAACAGATAAAATACCGATTTTTTTCCTATTTTTGTTAGACTTTCTCTACAATTAGTTTAATGATAAAATAAACGATCAAAGTTACAGATAATATAACGATAGACAAATCAGCGCAATATATATCAAGATATAGATACAACGATATCTACCTGGACCACGTGATATAATTTGCATTTCGGGTGCAAGGAGTTAAATCAAGCTGTCTTCATCGGCCGTGCTAACCAATTTGATCGTTTTCTAATTACGAGATTCCCACACCGCTGTATAGAACACGATACAGCGCAATAAAGCGTGTAAAAGCATAGTGTGAGAAATTCGATACGATTTTATCTCCAAACCCCCCAACGCCAGCTTATCGTCGCCCGTAGTGATCACCGGTTCGATCGCTGCTCTTGCGAAAACTGATGCAAATAAAGCCGATGGCACGCTTGAAATTTTATTCTTCGAGAATGAATATCAATAGCACGACGATTCAATGGTATGGTGAAAGAGTAATTTGCTGCTTGATTGTACGATGTGCAGTACCTAAATATATACAACATTTCGCGTAATCTTTAGAATAACTACGATAAGTATTAGGTATCCAGAGTTTTATTTTTCATAAAGCAATATTGAAATGTTCAGTGTAATTCTTCATAAATCCAATGAAATTATTAGATGTATATACATACAATTCCTGTCAAATCAAATAGTTGAAATAATTGTTCACATGAGTTTTACATTCAACAGGATTTTGTTATAAAATAAACATCTGGATGTCAGCAGTAAGACATAAACTTAAGAATAAATCTTTAGTGAAAGCTACATATCAATATTACATTATTTTTAATATTTTTCTGCAAAGAATATTACTAGAAAGTTTAGTTTCATTATAACCACATATGAATAATTCATAATTTCTCATAAAGACTTCAAGACGTTATGTATGAGTATATGATAGATAGACGATATGATACGTATGATCGATAGATGATAAGAACGATGCTTGATAGTTTGTAAACTTGAAAATAGCTCTCAAGAAGTATCCGCGAAAATATACCTAATATTTTTGCGACGAAATATCAATTTTCTGTAAATTTATATGTATGCTTGGAGCAGAAACTTTCGGTTTTTATTTCGTAAATATAAACTTTACCGTGACTCCCGTGGTAGAGAGTCATGCCGGAGAGTTCTACTCTTTGAGAGAGTAGACAGGAGTTTGGTAAAACTCTCGATAGTGCATGGTCTAATAACGGGGCGCCTGTTACGGCGGTAGTAAAGCCCGTAATTTTTAGAGGGGTGCGACGCAGAATCGAGCGAGGGGTGGGCACAAAATCAATTTCTAGTTAGCGACTCGCAACTTCCTCCCCGGGTTGCTTGGGGCGCAATAGTTCACGCCGCGGCGCCGTTGGGTCGCAGCCTTCGACATAGCCTGAACGTGCGGTCGGTTTACGAGATTACGAGCTAAAGTGGTTAGTGAGAGGGAACCTCTCATCCTCGTCGTCGCAGGCGCGGACGTTACCTGGACCAGAGTCGATCATTAACGCGAGATGACAAGCGGCGAATATCGCCCGTGTGTTTGTTGCCCTGTCCGCTACAAGCGCGGGGATAATATCATCACGCAGAGATCTCGAAGTGCGATAAGTTCAGTAAGGTAATTAATTAGCGAAGAAATGTAATTGTCTGAAGGACAATTGCACGTTTTACAGATTCATATTCTCTTTCATGTTTCTCTTCGTGGAAATAAATACGTAAAGAGATGTGTAAAAACGTATTGTATAGTCATACAAAAGATAAAAAAGGAAATGTAATTCAGATATCCTTCAAATCTGTACCGAGAAATCTTAACGTAGTAAAGAATAAATTTTAGAAAATATCAATTAATTAATGCAACTATAAAAAATCCATTAAATAAGTACGAGATAGTTCATATGTAGATGATTAGAGATATAATTTTGGATACGTGCGTTATATAATATAGAACTTACGTAAAGTAATTCGATCGTATAATCAGTAATGTATATATTTTTGACGTAATAGTATTATTTCTAGTCCTTATCGTAACGATATAAATGTTAAGGATATAGGTCAACGATATTATAAAAGAAGTTCCCAAGTATTGCGATACTTTTTCAACTTTTACTTTCGAAATTCCAAAAATTGAAAGACTATCTTTCTAAACTACGAACACTTTCGATAATGCTGATACTCAATGAAAATAAAAAGGAAAGTACGGCTATTGCAGCGTCGGTTACTTTCCCCGTAAAAGCTACTCGAGCGTATTTCCATAGCGTATAATAATTCGATCGAATTATCTCGGGTAAATGAGGAAAATACGTGCTCGTAATCATTGCGCGCTTACTCTTCTACCGTTCGCGGTGTCTCCGCTTTTTCTCTCGTGATCGAATGAACCGCGCCCTTGTCTTTAGATCTTGAGTTTTGCATAAAACGTAATAAAGATCAATTATCTTGTAGTGCCGGTCGGGAGCGCTTTATAAAAGCGAAATAAGACGGCGGAGCTTTCATTGCACGTTTTACGGTCCTCTAACGTTCGCATAATTGTCCGCGACGTAGGGGTTTGGCCCATTTTCGGTCAAAAATATGGCTGTGAGTCGAGCCGAGTGTCTCGAGCCGACAAAAGTCGATACTTCGGTACGAGAGAAAGAGAGACGAAAGGTACAGAAAAGGAGAGAGGGAGGAAAGAGAGGGTTTGGAAGGTCGTTATACCGCTCGTAAAAGCGGGCCTCCTCTGTGAGTTTCTAATCAGCGTACATCTGCCCGTTAAAGCCACCACATAGAGTGCACAACATCGAGCATGTTACCATCTGTAAATGCGCATGCACATACCTGAGGAAAACAGAATGAGAAAGGCGAAGCCTAACTCTCTCTAACAGAAGAAGGCTTATTTTTATCATAAAGCAAGAGACCGACCCTTGAATGCTAATGAAAATATATTTATATAGTGGAAAATGGAATATAAGGGAAATAGCTGCAGTAGATGAATTAATAGTACAATATAATGAAAACGTTATATTAAAAAAGATTAGAAATGAATAGCACGTTAGTTTAATACACCAGAACAATGTGAGGAGAAAAATCGCTTGCTTTTAAATCTAAAGTAATTAAAAAAATATATACAATGTATACTACATGTACATATATAATACATGTATACTATAAATAATCTACATAACAAAGCGATATTGAGAACGTCAACTAATACATGTATCTAATTCTGCATCTGTAATCTAGGTCTGCTGATTCTTTTTTGACACAAGCAAAACATTACTCTGAAATTTTTTCCTTATTTTTACTCAAATTTCAATATATTTGTATTTTCAATATATATTTACATTTTCACGAATTTCATTAAATAAAGCTTTTAACATTTGAGTTAATTGCTAATGTAATAAAGATGTTGAAAAATAATTCTGAATTTTTTCACATTTTTTCACAACCTAGAGCAAAATTAACTTACTCTAGGATTGGACTAAAAAGATACTAAGGTTGGACTAAAAAGACCGAAAATGTAAACAGAAAAAGTAAAAATATGATTGCATGGAGAGAGAGTTAAAAGCTTAAAATCAAATAAGTTAACAAACTACTGTCCATATAAGGTCATATAAGGAACTATTTGTACAGTATAAAGAAAAATGAGAATGTAGAGCATGAACGTGTCATGGATGCATAAGAATGAGAAATATATGTCAGCAGAGAATAAGAAGAGAGAGAAATAGAGGGATGGAACGAGAGCGTGGGGGATGCGGGAATAACCGAGATATCGATTCTACGTGCGATACGCCCGGGTGTTTCCGGGGTCTCAACAGTTCGAGCACCACCTTCGACAACTTCGACAACGCTAATTACAAGACGACGGACCGCGCGACCACAACCGGAAGCTCGCTGAAAATTTCGTCCCCCGCGGAATAGAGTTATATGCGCAATCCTCGTTTCGGATATTCTGAGTTATTTATCGACACCGTCGTGTCACCAAAAATGTTAAATCTCGATTAGTTATTCTCTCTAGTCTATTAAAATGTCGCGTTTTTGCGATTTATCCTCGATAAATATGAAATATGATAATTAGAAAAGCATATTGTCTCTTTCTCAATCTCTTAAGTTTCTTATTTTATCAATAAAATATATCGTGTTTGAAATATAATTACCTACATTATTATTCTTCGAAATGAATGTCTCAATATTACATTATCTCGTTAATGTCATTTCGTATAATATTTCTGGTAATTACATTTTTCCGAGGCAACTGTTCAGTAAAAATTCATATATTAAAAACGAAAAAGTACTCGTTAATGTAATCAGCGTATAATTCAGCATATAAATTTAGGAATTACTAATTGTCTACTTAATTAATAATTACAATCGTCAATCTTCATTACAATTGTTCCATTAATATTTGTGACATTAGTATAATAAAAATTCTATTTTTCTTATCATACGTTGCCCAATCGATGAGATAGGAAGATCGAAATTCACGACGTGAAAAGAACGACGAATAACCCAATACATCATAATCGGCCGGAAATCGTACGACTTTCGGTGAAAAGAGGACTCCCACAATTTTCCCAACGCCATTCTTCGGAGCGGCAGCTCCGTGAAATTGGCATATAGGTTTACAGGCGCGCATCGCGCACGATTGGTTTTCTGAAGCTTCCGGGCCAGCCGCTCCGATATTTTTTAGCGTCGATCTCGCATTTCCAGCTAGGGAAAACACGAAATTCGAATCATACGAGATTGCCGGGACTACCGAGGTGGTTTTTCCCGCGATAAAATCTGTCAGGTTGGAAGGAGAGAGCTCGTTTCCCCCTGGCGCTCGATGTACACGGGCAAGAAATCCTTGTCATGCGCAAGATCAGTGAAACTTTTTCACCACCACAGGTCTTACACATCAAATGGTCTTTCGCATCATTCAGTATAAATATCGGAATCGTTATGAAACAATTTGTTATGAAACAAAATGGAGTGTTTTTCTGGGATTATTTTGCAATTTTATCAATTCCACATATGTTGGATAAAAAAATTTATCAGATTAAATTTCATTGTAATAATAAATTTAAAATTTGTCCCTTAAACAATGATACAATTTATCAAAACAGCAATCCTCTGCAATCGAAATACTTTTATTTACGACCAAAAAAGAGTATTAAACATACATTGCGTAATTCTGTGTCAAAAATGTGCACGCTAATTCCACGTTAAATTAAATAAATTTGAATAACGCTGTCCGGCGTGTAAAAATTTATTTTATACAAAAGATCCTTGTAATCTTTTTTCAAAAACATACATATATAAAAGAGATTTGAACATGGTACATTCCGTTGTACTACTGGAAGAACAACAGGTGCTACAACACGATTGTTCTCATATTCAGTCATATTCGAATCGGCCCGAACTGCGAGAAGAAAAAGAGAAATGTCTGGTCGGAATCGAGCGTTGCGAATATATCAGGACACCTCCAAGCTTCTTAAGGCTCTCAAGTTCATAGCGCGCACCGACGTAAGCCGGAAAAATCGCGGCTGCTCGTCGTAACGACGAGGACCGACAAAAGCCTCACGGTGCACGTGACGGTCATAATAATCCCAGGTGATCCTATGGCGTGACAGGATCTTAAAGGGCCGCGAGTAGTACATCAGAGGAGGGAAAGTAACCTGGGCTAAAAGTCACCCCCTTCCCTTCCCCCCTTGCTGCGTTGGACGTGACTCTTTCTCCGCGCGCGCGCGCGCGCAATTTTTTTAAAATTTTTTCCTTTAACTATTTTTTAGAATTAATTCTTACGCTAATAAATTTTATTATAATTTTTTTAATGCTAATAAAATTCTAAAAATAATAAATCTGATATACAAATTAATTATAAATGTAACAGTTTTCATTTATAATAAACAATATATACAGCCGATTTAATTAACAGAATTAAATTGGATGCATTCAGCGCAATAAAAGATATAGATAATAAACAACGTCTCGCAAAAAAATACGATTTAATGCACATGCATTAATACATATTTCTCAATTTATATCGAAATGTTTTGGCTTTTAACCGTCTCTAGAGCAGAAAATTGAGTTTGTTTGAAAAAGGTAATTAGCGCCAAAATTGCGGGAAAGGTATAAAATATTTGTTAGAAAGAGAAACAATTTACACTTCTATATTTATCTTTCGCATTTATCGTTATTCGACTGTTAGAACATTTTATATCATTGCCAATATTATACCAGTTAGTTACTACCGTACGTAATAATATTTTACATCAATTGCATATACTCAAAATATTAAAATATATACATATATTGATGTCTCACATAAAGAGTTATACATTAACGTATTAATGCCATGTGCATCGAGTTTATTTGTAACCGCTACGGAACGCTTTTCTCTCCCCAGTTTCCATCATCTTACGCCATCAATATTCTGAGGATATAATCGGATATCTTTCACATGACCGGATAGTACACAAAGTTAATCAATATGCAGTAATACCGAGTAAGTGTCGACGGTTAAATGTTACTGGACATTTTAGCGACTGTATGAGCAGCCAGTAGAAAACAAATTGCACAAGCGACGCGACGTTGGATATTTAATCTCTAGGATATGCAGTTCTTTGTACGCGTGAATGTCCCGTTTCTCGACACAACACGGCTGTTTTTCCCGACTGCCATATGCGACATGCTTGCACGTTTACGTCAAACAAAGCAGCAGCCACCGACGGGACAGACGGAGCAGGCAAACAGCACGCTGTGTTGAACGCCGATGCGCTGCCGCGTCGCGTCGTCCGGAACATCATCGCAAACTTTCGGGCCATGAAAAACGTCGCTATCTCTCTAACGTAACGGAATGTAATATTTTTCGTGCGAAGCCAATATTCGATAAAACCAATTTTCGACGAACGCGCGAACCGCGGCCAAATTACGTCTGCCATCATTCGAGTTATGCGCGACGAAAACATCCCACCTTGCGAGCTTAAAATCCCACCTTGCGCCAAACTGAAATTCTAAGAGATTTTCATGAGCTACTAAGTTCAGCATGGAGTAAGCGAGAGAAAGATACATACATGACGGGTAATATCTACGTTAAATTCATTTCAAGTGCAATTCTATTATCGCAATTTCACACATGCACGAAATATTGTAAAAAAAATCTATTCACATGCTGCTAAAATTATCTATATTGAAAACAATACTTTCTTGTAAATCACACAGTGAATATACTGGAACAAACTATCGAGAAGAGGAATGTCCCATTTCCTCGATAATAGTAAGACACAAAGCATCAGCAAACAAATGGATGTTACATTTATTGTCATTTTAACGTCAAATTTGTTTTCTTTAATGTCAAAATAACATCAGCTTGTTTGATGGGTACTGTAATATTTTCTTTTGTCAAAAATTCGCTAATGTTGATTGGCTAATGTTATTGTATCACAATAGAAAAGAATCAGAAAGACATGTATTTGTAAGACTTCTCTCTTTTTCTGTCGGGCTATAGTTTAGTATAATACAGCATAGACAAAATTCGCAGTATACAAGACCTCACTAAATGTAACTTAACTTACATTTATAAATAAGAAAGGTACTAATAAAAAAAATATTTTATGTATTAGAAAATACGTTGATATATTAGGAAAAATTGCAAAATGTGTGTACGAAGAAAACTCGTTGTCCGGATGAATGCAAATTCATACGCCTTCCGATTAGTTTGCGCCTAATTAAGTGTCCACTTTGCTTCTGCAGAGAGGCGACAAATGCGCAACGGGAAAATTAAAAGCGCGCGATAATTACGGTAATGGTCGCTACCGCAAGTACGAGTGCGCGACCATTACCAGATATTTCAGCTGAAACCGCTGGAAAACTTGAACGTTTAATCACCGAACCGGGTGCTGTAGCGGCTGAACTTTGACAGAACCGCAACAACCCGGCGTTGAATGTCGACCATGTTGGCCTGCGTTACATCCTAAGTCCGAACGGAGATAATCACTCGACGTCACGTGTGTCCCCGTTCATTTGCTGATTAGATCGTGAACCAGTGCCAGATTACGACACTCGCGCGCTTGTAAAAACGTGACGGTAGTTATTGACAAAATAGCCGGCAGAGCGGTAATCGCGCTACGTACTCGGCCCCGAGAAAATCGAATGGCAGACGTGCTATACCTCGTGGAAAAGCAATTTCGGAATCTCCCATGTTTCTCCTGGCATTTCGAATTTACCCAGGAAATCGTTGAATACACAGATTCGCGGGATTCAACGGCAATATACTCTCTCGAGCGATTGTCGATTCTTCAGAGGCATATCCAGGGAAATGGCGTTCTCATTTTTTTTCCTTGCAAAGATACGAGATGCAATTGCGTGAGAAGTTCGCGCGGATAGTCGCCACGAGGATTAACGAGACTGCGCGCGCGACTTCCACGGCAGTTTCGAAAGGTCCGCGAGGACATCGACCTCCGTTACACCAGCGAGGTCTCGTCCAACGAGCCCACGCTGTATCTCGTCGTCGTTGTCGTCACCTCGCTTCGTATACCCGCTCGAAATTACACTTAACCTTTCAACCGCTCTACGTGCTCTTCGAGGTACGGGATGACGATGCTGGTTAGCCTCGCAATCCCCCAGATCGAGATAATTATCGAAGTAAAACTGAACGAAGAAGCGAAGGATGGGGAAAGACCAGGTAACGGTTGAGATCATTTTCTATTGGATGATCTATTTATGAAGAATTAGGAACTAATTCGTTTTTATTAACAAATTAAAAACACTTCAGAAGTGGCTTTTAGCGGAAGAATAAACAATAAGGCAATCAGGCAATTGTTTCAGATAATTTTTGAATTTTAAATCAAGTTCACTTAGGTTAAATTCATAAAGATCAATAGTAATTAATTTAATCTTAATTTATTAATAGATCTTATCATAAAATAACACAATTAGAGCAAATTTCATATTCATTTCATTTTACGTATTAATTAATATTTTAAATCGACAATGAATAAATTATAGCTTTTGTAAGTTAAAAACGTCGAAGACTTTTAATTATACAGTTTTATAATTGAAAAAGATAAGGATATTTAATTATTATTAAATTATTATTCAGATGGGGAGGAAAAAAAGTTCATCTATACTTACGAGGAGGATTTCCAGTTCGAGATAAAATGTTGACAACCTCTATTTTATAATATATATATATCAGGAAGGTAAAAAAACATTCTCGATAGTTTGCAAGACCTTTTGCTACGTTAATGGGCTTTGAAAATGTCCAATAAATTCATGTCACAGTGTGAAACGTAAAGGGATAAGGGCTTCATTTCAACATCAATGTACGGCAACATCAATGAAGGCGTATTTATCAGGCGGCGTCGATACCATCGGCATTCGTCGAGCGACGCGTCCAATTCCGAAACGTCGAAGCCCTTTAATATTCGTCGATCGGTGGCGGCAGCGACGGACGTATGCGCACGGCGCTCTCGACTTTGTTTACCGCATATATCTCACGCGTGCCAGTCGAAATTCGATTTACGAGCGTCATGCCGCGCGGGAATTACGAAAAATACCGACGGCAATCCGAAAGATAGCCCGCGTCCCACTGCCGTAAACAAGTTGGACGAGGCAAAAAGCGATATTTGCGCTAGAAACAGGGAACGAGTGGGAACGCGTAAAGTCGATTCCGTTCAACGAAGAATCGGAATGATTCCACGACTCGGATCGGGGCTCGGAAGTAGTATTACGGCGAATTTATGCGATTCGCTTGTAGCGATCGTCGTCCCAAATGAAATTTCATCCAACGAGCTTTCGCTGAGACTCATGTAAAAGTTGAGCCATTCGATCAGCTGCAGACCAAAGCATTTTCGCAAATATAAATTCTTGAGTTTAATTTGGATGACGTATAAAACACTTGTCGCAATACTAAATTCGCAGGGTTGAAAAATAACTTGTTGCCATCGCACGTATTGCAAAAAAAAATAATTCGCTAGCGTTATCGTTATTCAAAAAGTACACAGTTTACAATTAGTTACAATTTACTTTTTCATCGAATTTTGACGATTTTATTTTATTTTATTTTTTTATTTTTTTTTTCGAGAGGCATTTAATTGTCTATGTCGCTAATTGACCAATTCAACACGAGATCTAGTGGTTATGATTAATTGCAATATGATCAAACAACACTCTCTTCTCTATTGAAACTCGCTTATGCGCATTCCATACATGTTATACAAAGTAACGATACAAATAACGATTATATTCGTTACCGTTATTCAAAAGTGTAACTGCATTATCATTGTTAACCTCTACTACAAAATTTATTAACAAGTAAATAACCATAATGGCGTTACAAGTAAGCTCGGATCTACAATAAGTGTAAGCCTTAAATCGTAAGAAATTGGTCGAATGTGTGAGGAAAATAATGTAACAACTATGTATATAATTCGTGTGTGTGTATCAATTTCTTCCTACACCTATTGTAGATCCAGAACTAAAGCGTTACTTCTCACCCTGCTAAATCGTTTATATCATATTAAATCACAACGACGTTTCAATGACTTGATTATAAATAATTCTACGATTTATATAAATGTAATCTCTAGTCCCATGTGTGAAACGAGATATTCCGAGTTTTCTTCGAGAGTCGCTGGTAATCATTTACACGACTCTTTCCTGCCTCGGATGATTCATCCGAGACATGATCGTCGTCAAAGGCAAAATCGCGTAAATTCGCTTTAACGTACGCGCGGCACGCCGCGGAACGTATGCTGTCTCTCGACGCGAGAATTTCGCGCGCTTTACCGCGTTTCATTGCGCGCGATTACCATCTCTCCTGTCTCTCTTTCCGCGCTATAAATTCCTATAGTGTCGCGCGTTAATCCACAGATTAGCCGCTGACTGCGGGGCCTGCAGCGGTGTCCGTTGTAAAGAGCGTATATAAGCGAGACAGGGACAGGAAAGCGTTCACGTAGGCTCTACAACGAATGTAATAAAATACGGAAAACGACATTCGCGAGAACAATTAGCTTCATCTCTTCCGTATTTCAAGTAAATTTCATACGTCCCGTAGAAAAAATAAATTAACGGGAAAAAAAACGATTTTATTAAAAAAAAAAAAAAAAAAATGAATAAATACACTTCTTGACCATTCAAATTGTCAAACATTGAAGTAAAAATTCAAAATCTATTTAAAAAAGGAAAAAAATATCATATACACGTACAAACATATACATTAAAATTTTTTTTTCAGATAAAATAACGTTATATAAATTTTTTAATAAGCTCTTTATTTGTATATTCTACATTTGCCTCAATAGCGAAAAATTCAGCGGAAAAAAAAAGGAAAAATTCTTGTACATAATATTAATATGTATTACATATATAATATTAATATATGGAAAATAAATATACTGATATAAATTATTCTGATCTTAACTGGAAGATAATAGGCCATATGGGAAATTTGTTTTAATGAAATTGTGTAGATTACCGTGGTTATGTTTAAAAGACATGAAAAGGAAAAACCGATTTCGAATGACCGATAAACGTTGGATAACATGAAGGAACTGTTGTGACACGCATACTCGTAGAAGATAGATCGATCAGAGGGGTGACTGGTCGGTTCGCACGAAAGCAATGTAACTGGTCAAACCATCAGCCGATCGCACCCCTAAAATTGTAACCAAGGGTTAGGTCGCGTGAAAGGGTGAACTAGCCTTTCTTTTCATTTTTGTCAGTCACGATGGAAACGATTGATCTTTCGAGACCTACAATTGTCGTATAAAAAGAGCGGAATTGAAATGACAAATTGAAAGAGTAAGTTTTTCTTTTTTATAGTATCACTTAACGATTAATGATAATTCCATGAAGTAAAGAAATGTAATCGTTTTTCTTTATATTTATAATACATTAATTTAAAGGTATACGTATTTATAATTTTCCACAAATTCATTATAGTTGTTTTACAAATTTACTTGTAA
>NW_017305180.1:856176-859736 GCF_001594115.1 Trachymyrmex septentrionalis
TTTTTATAGTATCACTTAACGATTAATGATAATTCCATGAAGTAAAGGAATGTAATCGTTTTTCTTTATATTTACATTAATTTAAAGGTATACGTATTAATAATTTTCCACAAATTCATTATAGTTGTTTTACAAATTTACTTGTAATCGGTAAATAATTGATATGCAGATACTTTTTAGTAAGAAAAAAATAATCGGTTGATTAAAAAAATATGTAGATGCAAGAAAGCATTAAGAATTTAAACGTATGATTGAATAGAATTGTTCTCATACAAGATAATTTTACAGAAGAATACGATTTTTTTCAATTTCTTTCACACATGACCACGTGATCGAGTGAGTTAGAACCGTTCCAAAGTTTATAAAGATTTCTTGTAATATGGATCAATTATAAGAAAGCGAGCGAGAGAAGAAGGTGAGGGTTATGCCGATTCGGGACTACAGTATCTCACGTAACATAGTTGTGCGTCGTGAATTGCGAGCGCGTAAGTTTTCGCCGGAGAATCTCACGTGGAATATATCGTGGTATATCCGTGAAAAACGACGCGAACGCGCGTCTTGGGGGAGGCAAGTTTATAGGCAAAAAATATTGCATTCGCGCGGTAGAAAGATGGAAAAGCGAGAGAAAGAGATGGGAAGCGCGAGCGGGTGAAGGACGACGAAGAGGTCATACTTTACTTACTTTGGTATGACCATCGCCCACTTAGGATCGTAAATGTCGGCGACTGTGAGTACCATCGCTTATGGGACATCGGAGGCTGGGAGGGCCGTGCCTCGGAGGAGATCCCCAGGTGAATAGAAAGGAGAAGGTGCTGCGTGGATACGATGGTAGGGGAGGAAGGGTGGGAGGGTGGGCGAGAATGACGAGCCCTTGGGGGTCGAAGCAGCCAGAGAGCTCGTAAATGCCCAAGGAAATTACACCGGACTCGCCGAAATTACGCCTCGCAAGATTGTAATATCACCGTAAAATCGCGAGACGTCTGCGCTGCAACTTCTTGCCTGTACCGGATACGCCGCTGATATTCCACGCGGTAAAAACCCATGGAAGGTTTGACAATGTTTCTGCACAATTCCTTAACTGATTGTACAGTTAACCAGAGTGGTACGAGCAATCGTGATCGGGAGCTTAATCGACGTTTAATAATTTCACTGAACTTTCCTGAGCTCAACGCTGTTCATTAACTTGCGTAATTGGTTAATTCACTTAGCTGAGCTAAAGCTAAAGTAGCAGGTAACTGAATTACTACTCTAGATTAGCTAGTTCGTTTAGATTAGCACTCGACTGATTAGTTAGAATAATTAGTTAACTGTAGTCTTGCTTAGTAACGTCGGTGGTTAGATGACTAGTAGACAAAATCGTAGACAAAACGAAATGGCAAACTAGAATCTAGCTCAGCCAAATAGCGTATACCGCGTACCTACTTATCATAATTAACAACTTAAGTCAGTTAATTAATTGGCTAAAGATTTAACTACGAAAATCAAGCCACACTTGATTAAAACCTTAGCTTAATTTAGAATACCAACTTGATCGATACGAATAACCAGATGTATGATCTTATAAATGACTGGATATTTTTCGCTACCCTAATTTCATTCACTTTTTACTTAATTAATACTTCTCTCCGATGATCACGCGTTCAAATATCGATGCAATTTCGATAGATGTTCGCGTGTACGGAAGCACTTTGCCATTTCGTGATCATTATGTGCCATTATTTGCCGCCGCGTGCATCGTGAGACGCGCACTTCCAATTATTCCATTATTTAGTCGGGGAGACGAGAAAACATCGGTCAGAAAACAACGCCGTCATGCAGTGATGGTGAGTTGCGCAACGCGGTACACGGCTCATGAAATCGTCGAGCGCTCGTTTACACGGCTTTGCTGGTTAGACTTTAGCAAGAGTCAGGCTTAGTGCACATGTTCGAGCAAGCAATAATAAGATTAGACGAACATCCTTTCAGATATCCGTCTAATCTTATTATTTAATCAAACAGTACATACGTGGTTTGGAATCATTACTTCTATTTTTCCAGAAACCGAAGATACATTAAAAAAAAAAGAATGTTTCAATGATCACTTTTTTGCTAGATTACTGACGTATTAAATTAAGTCGTACAATGATTAGATAACAATTAGCATGTGTCTATATGACTGATGAATATCTATTGGGTTAAGACCAATCTATAAGTAACATCTTCGTGGAAATGTGTAAATGAGAGAGAGAGAGAGAGAGAGAGAGAGAGAGAGAGAGAGAGAGAGAGAGAGACTTGTTACTGTCGGGTGTTCACCTGGTCTAACTAACCCAACAATCGCACTATGTACGCCACGCTAAAATAAACGCCGCTCCGGCACGGCATGCAGCGTGATACCGTTTGCGCAATATTTTGATTGCTACCTTGCCGTTGGCATAAGTGCAACGGCCAGCTCGAACTCGGCTCTCTCGTGATAGGCCAAAGGAGGATGATTCTGCCGTTCTGTGGCAGAAGCCGCATACTGTCTGTGTGTGCCGTCTTCCTCCATCTCTCCTTCTCTCGTTTATTGTCGATGGATGGAAGAGCGCTTTGCAATTTCGATGATGCGCCTTGGTGCCGCCGCCGCCGCCGTGCGGATTCAGACGTAATCGATAATCCCCCGCTGCTCGCAGCCAAACGATCGCGTATTTCTGTCGGTTCGGCGGAAACTCTCGATATAAACTCGATTACGAACGCACGGGGGATCGACATAGAATAACGAGATGGTTTCAGATTCCCGATTGCTTTGTTTTACGCCGTTTGGTAATCGGATGACACTCATTGTCGCTTACTGTCAACCGCCGCGGCGATGTAACAGTGAGACAAGAAGAACGACACGATTTTATTTATATATAATTGCGTTAACATTACAAATAGACATTGCTAAGATCCAAATAGATTTTGATAATATTTTAGATAATTTATAAATTTAATTAAAAGAAAATTCAATAAAAAAAAACCTACGAAACACTCACACTAATTAAACATTTGGATCGTCTAATCTTCTTCTGTTTTGGAAAAATTTACATTTCTACAAACTGTTTATCGCATCGAGTTCTGTCAATTTTACCACGTTATATTCCTGCTTGGAAGGCGTTCCGGATTCGCGACAAACATTTACCTATTTATTCAAGCACCTTTCCTTTCTCGTCCTTCCTCGCTTTTGATACACTCTCTTGCTTCTTGACACAAGTCAAAGATGCAAGACCGTCGCTACACGAAGACGGCGACGATGCATTATTACGTCGGCGTTGCTAGAGATGAATTTTTAATAATCATCCCAAACTTGCCTCTCTCTCTCTTGAGGTCGCGCTTATGGTCCAGAGAATTTCCCCTTTTAGAAGCCAGCGAAGATTATACACATAATAATTAAAAGGCTTCGCGTCGATAGTAAAGGGTTCGCGGTTCATATTGAATAATGAGAGCGCAAATGTCGACGTCGTTTCAAAACAAATTTAACGATCTCTGTATGAGACTATCTGCAAACATTACATATGCAAACATTATATATATATATATATATATATATATATATATATATATAA
>NW_017305180.1:859836-889208 GCF_001594115.1 Trachymyrmex septentrionalis
TTTCAAGCCTTCTGTATAGATGTTGCGAATTATCTAATCCATTAAATTGATGACGACAAAATTGACGAGCCGACGATTTTCGTAAACAAAGGTAATAGTCGGATGACAGGAGAACAGTGAGAGTTCGACAAGGGTTCCACGGGTCCGTCGTTCGCACGCGTATCCTCGGTGTTCGGGTCTCAACGACAGTCAGCAACAATAATGGCGAGTTCGATGGTCGGCCGGAGTTTAGCCGCAAATTATCGCTGCGTTAGGGCGATAATGGAAATCCGATTGAAGCCATCCATTTGCAACGCGTTATGGTGGTTGTTTGGCATTTTAATTGGGAAATCGCAATTAACCCGACAGTATGATCGTTTAGGTTCGCGATGCTGACCGATTGCCGAAATCTCTTCACGCCCTAAAATGTCGCTCAGAACTGTGGGACTGTAGACTGAACTGCTGTTTCTCACGATTGCGATCATTTACAGCGAAATGTAATTAAACAATTTTATCTTATCAAAATTAATTTAATTAATCATTCATATGTAAATCTTTAATCGGATTTAACTTCAATTTAGTTTATGCAATTTTAATGATAAGCGTCTGCTTATTTTTTAATCTATAATCTATTAATAAAAATATGTGGAATACCTGAGATTTAACTTAGGAATTTTAAACTTAATACTTGTAAATCTTAATTTTAAACAATGAGATTATTTTTAAACAAATATAGTCAAAGAAGGTTAGTGCCTATTATTTTGACTGACTTCACTCTTTATATGAGGGATGTGGATAATAGTATTATTCGCCGTAAAGAATTTTCGTCAAAGTTCTTGTCTAGCTTAATACCAAGTCGCTGATATCGACGAACACTTTTAACGGTCGAACTTCGATTCCTTTTTACGGCGGAGACACGGCTTTCTCTTGTCGACGTTGAGAGTGGCGTCTCCTTGACGGACGTTTTAATTGGAAAATTGTAATTGGCTCTGTCTACTTCCACGGGACCCGCCGCCACAGTCTTTGGGAGTCCGAGGATTTCCCGGAACACCTGACATCCTTAGAGACCACCGATTCTTTCACATTTGTATCCCCGCCTGTTCTTTCTCGGTTGAATTGCTTTTTCATCTTTTTTTCTCATTATCTCACACCTGTCTTATTTATGTGTATTTAATAATTCTACATTTTAATTCCTTGATGCTATATTTTGCGTAGCAGTTTTTATTGTATCTTTATTATTTAAAAATAAAACTATAATAGCTTTAAATAGGAATCTGCTTTTCAACTGAACAATGTGTACAAAATTACTCTCCCTTCAATTTATAAATAAAAGCAAAACGAAAGTAAAAGACATTAAAACTAGAGAAAAATAAAAATTCAAAGAACTATTCCTTTAACTCGGTTACTATGTGTATAGTGTCAAGCAATAACGATTCGCTCATTAACATTGTATAAACAATAAAATCTCTTCTCTTGTTCTCGTATTCTGTCCCCTTCAACCTCTCTAATCCAGTGCTTCTTCTGAAATGTGCATTTTTCCTATAATCGAGTCGCTTCCTCGAGCCGAGAACGGAAAGTCCTTTTTATAGAGTACGCCCAGTACATCGTTCCAACTTTTAATTGGCGAATGGTAATTGGACACGCGGAAATAGCTAGGTATAGTAGGATCCTTTGACTTCGACCCGTGTGCCGTCAACCGGAAGAAAGAAAGAAAAAAGAAGAATCGACGAGAAAAAGAGGGATCCAAATAGTTTATCGCACGTTAAGATTAAGTAGCACGCGAAGAAAATAGCGGCGCAAAGTCGAAGATAAAGCTCAAGTCGGTCTGGAACGCAGTCGTAATTCCATCCTAATTGCAATTTAAATGACTAGCACGACGAATCGCGCCGTTTCCTTGATGCAGAATCGCAAGAATAATCATTGCGTTACAAATAATTGAAAAAAAAAACACTCGAAAGAATTAGACATTGTAGCGAAGTGAGGCATTTTATTACTCAATTTAAAGGAAAAAATTGTCTATAAAAATATATCTATAATTTGCGTCCTTCGTTTTTCAGTATCTATATAAAAGAACTTATATAAAAGACTTTTATAAAAGAAGTATAATCCGAGATTTTTTAATACTTTTTATACAAACTTTGAATAAAATATACATAAAACGACTTTTTTTTTACAATAAATGACTGTGACGTATGTAAGAGGATTACGTGCGTCTCCGCAAAAATTTACACGCGAATCTCACATGCGAGTCAACAATTGCGACAGTCGAGACGCGAATTACGAGGACGATAACGCGATTTCTCGGTGTCGACGCAAAAGATAATTCGCTCGAAACGATTCTCTATCTCCCGACGGAGAGCGCGAGAACCCGGCGCCTTCGACGCCTTAATTGGAAAATGCTAATTAGCATCCAACCCCGACGCGATATTCCCTTTCGAGCGAGTTCGCTTTCTAACTCTCTCTTCCCGCCTCTCCCTCCAACCCTTCCGCGCCTTTCCACCTTTCGCCCTCACCCTCATCTCTGACGTGCCCTTTACTCTTCCCGCGTTCGCACTCCTTCATTCTGGGGGACGAAATTGAACCTCGCGGGCGGAAATTCTAGTTTGTCTACCATCCTCCCTGTAGAATGGACGAATGGACGTACGGTGACATTGCAAGCGGGATCGATATCACAAAAATCCATGTAACACGATTGTTCACAAGATTCGAAAAAAAAAAAGAAATGAAGAATCCGATTCTAAAATAGCAATGTAAAGCGTACTCTCGGATTAAGTTTTTTAATTGTAATTTTATAATTACTCTTTCTCGCATTTAAAAAGATTTTTGATAGATTTTTGCCATATTTCTTCCTCTGAAAGTATCTTAATGTCTTCTTACTGCAGTCTATTATAGACTTAATCTATTTTAAAGCATAATTCTATTGCAGATTTAAACTTTTAGTATATTTTGAAATCTAAGACTGTCAATCATTGTCGTTATGACTTTAAAAAAATTTGGAAAAATGATAAAAGTAAATCATGTGAACCAGTTTGACGAAGGTGAAACAAAAAATCTTAGGATATAAGATTGAAATATCAGCAGAATTTAGCAGGTTTATGTGCACTTCAACAAAAGTCATATTCAATTGACATTTCTAATTTTTACTTAAATAATATTCAAGCAAAATTTTATAATTTCTTTCCTTTCTTTTGCTCTCTTTGTAAGTACGTATATATATGTATATGTATATGAATATGTATGTGAAAAACAATTTATTTTATATGAAATTGAATATATAATTATAAAATTAATTATGCATATCTATTTAAGATAATGTACATAATATACTTTTCTCACTGAACAAAGATAGAGATAAATTGTAACCGTAATAACTTTATTACTCCCTGACCCTATGATATTTTTATAAGTTTATATTTAATTTTATATACGTCATGTTTTACAACACGCTCGTATATTTTCATCCACATTATAAGATCTTTATCTAATCTATATATTAATAAAAAATGTGTTTGATTAAAAACAAAATAAATATAAAAAGTATTTATATATACAATAATAATATTAATTAACAAAATTTATGCAATTATTAAGTTTTCGTTTCTCAAATTTTT
The DNA here is from genome assembly GCF_001594115.1 of Trachymyrmex septentrionalis. Taxonomy (NCBI): domain Eukaryota; kingdom Metazoa; phylum Arthropoda; class Insecta; order Hymenoptera; family Formicidae; genus Trachymyrmex; species Trachymyrmex septentrionalis. The sequence continues at coordinate 863,427 of NW_017305180.1, forward strand.
AATTTTTCAAAGAAAAATCGAGATGAAAAAATTTGTATTATTTAATTTGGTAATTAATTAGACTTGCTGCAAACATCAACACCGTATATTTTATATGTAATATTATATGTAATATTTTATATATAATACTTTATACGTAATATATTCAAGTTCCTCGGAAGTGGCGTGCGGATATTATTTCTTTGAGCCATAACAGAAAAATGGTAGTTGCCAGAAAGACTAAGGACATTATGCAATTTAACAAGGCATTCGCGCAAGTAATTCAAGTTAAGTCGAACGCCGTAGCGATTAAATAGCTCGAAAGGGAAACCTGTCCTAGAACTTAACCCTCAATTTTTGTTGTCGGTTCGAGTTTCCGAACGCTTGTTCACTATTATTTTACGGTTTACAATAAAATTATCTATGTGATTTATTACTACGCGGCAAGACATTTCGCGTTAATATTCGTTCAAACAACGACAGTGCATCGAATAAAAGCAAATAGGTCGACCGCGCCTGAAATTACTCCATTTTCATGACGGTACACTGCACTTCGAGGGATATCATTATCCAGCGGCAGGTATCGAGGATGTTAATCGGAGCATTCGTGCATTACGATGATTGCGCAGGTTAATACAAAGTAGTGCATAATAGTGCCGTTTCAATGCCTGGAATTATATTCCAATCCTGATTAATCACATTAATTATATGAAGCATTGAAATTTATGTGATGAAAAGTGAATTCCAAATTTTCAAAGAAATATCAAAAATTTTACATAAATACTACAAAATGTGTGCCGTATTAATTTTAGATTATTTAATATTTTATGTAATTCATATTGTAACTTTATAGTTTCACATTATAGTAATTTTATGTCAAAATAGAATTCTGATGTATTTCTGTGGCGTGAAATATAATATAATGGAACTGAAATAAATTTTAACAACTAATTTATGTCTATCGATCAAAATGTTCACACTTATAATTAAGTGATATGGTAGTGGATCAATCATTAAAATTAAAACGATCAAATTATCTCGATAGAAAAGAAATAATATGGACATGAAAGAGGAGGATTTCGAAAATAAATCAAATTAGCTTATAAGCTTTTAAAACTTTAAAGAAAGAAATGTGATAATATTTTGTAAATATAGTTTATTCTCTACGCACAGTTCTAATTCATGTAAACAGATTTAAGAATGAAAATATTAATTTCCCCTCCTACGTTTATTTTCTCCGTTTCTCTTTCGTAAGTTTTCATTCATATTTATAAAAGCTGCTTTTACGAGCGTAGTTGTCTAAAAAGATTTCGTTAAAAAAATGGTGCTTGTATATTATTTAAAAATTATAGATAATTCTCTCTCTCTCTCTCTCTCTCTCTCTTTCTCTCTGCATATAAAAATATTTCAAAGGCACTGGGATCTTGAAAATGCTGCCAACTAAAAATTGGTGCTTGCATTAGATTTTATACAAACGCTGTGCGATTCAGCATCGCGGTCAGTTCGCATGTTTCGCGCGATGTTTCGCAACGACGGTGACTATTATAACGCGCGTACTACAAGAAGTCTCGCGATTACGTCACGCTGCAACCCAAGACAAATGAAACATGCCGGTTGCGTGTGGTACAATGCGCCGAAAGCTGTCGTCATCGCGCGCGCATTTAAGGTAAGAGAACGGCTTTTATACGCGCTGAACATAAGACATTAAAATAAGTATCGTACCTCTTCTGTGTACTTTACAACGGGATACATACATTTATTTACCGTAAAGACATGCGTGCTAAATTTATTTCGATTCGCACGCACCATACACGATTATACTGTGCGGTAGCGTCTATTTTCGATAACTGACAAAGACAAGAGCTAAATTTTTTGTAAGAAAGCTTTAAAGCCATTAAGGAGCCATAGATTGTATCCTAAATATGTACCAATGTTATTTCTGCGTAAATTAATAGCAGTCAAGTATTAAGTAATATCTTTTTTTTTTAACGAATAAAACGACAAATTATTGTAAAAAATATTAATTAATAAAAATGTTAATTAATTTAAATAAATATATAGCACAATTATAAATCTAGAAATCTTATTGCTGTGAAAATAAAAGCGACACTAGCAACAATTACTCGATCGCAAGACAGTGACCAAACTGGCGTAAAAAGATTAAGCACATGCAAATTTATGGGTGCGAAGGCCAATCCCCATAATCGCCTTAAGAACGCACGGAATTAATACCACATCCATTGACTCGTACGTAATGTATTTTTTGTACAGGCAACTGGTTCTTTCTTCACCGATCACGGTCGTGCTCGAGATCGCGATCACCTCGATGTCACCTCGTGTCCTCTCTAGGAATCTTTATTACGCAATGAATTGCGAAATATCGTACGGTATAAGTAACGGTGTGAAATTTATGCTTGACAAGTGCGTTATATACGAATTCAGTTGATAATAAAAAGCCGTAAGTGAAACCGTCCATTTATTATCCATTCTAAGTGCCTCGCAAAGACTAGCAATTTATGCACAGTTTAAGAAAAATACATTCCTTTTCAAGCAATATTCTTCTCTTTCCGAAAACTAAGATAAAACAAAATTCTATTTGATTTAATGATATAATAAATTCCTTTTCGCAAGTTTAAAAATTAAGATGCATTAAATTATGTTTTATTTGAATAATTTATGTCTTGCATTAACTATTAGATGGTAATTCTTAAAATTCATTAAAGTTGTTAAAAGGTTAAAGTTGCCGATTAAAATAGGTGTTGGTTCATATAGTCCGTCCATATAGAGCTATCCCGAAAAAAGATCCATAGGAGTAATAGAATTTTGCTTGCCGTGTAACTCATAATCGATTTTTCCTCGGTGAATTTAATTAGGAGCTTAATTAGCACGCTGTTTTACATTGGAGATTAAAGGACCTTGACGAATTAAGCTTCAAAAATGCAGATGAGTAGCGGAACTCCATTTCCCTATTAATTTGAAGTAAACTTTAGCGCGAGAACATCTAAATTTGCGATTCAATTAACATTAATTAATATCTAACTTAAAAATCAGAAGTTTATCATGCGATGCATAAAAACATGCGAAATAGATTTCCTCAAAGGAATATATGTCGAATATCTTCGGCTCTGCTTTTCAGAAGACCAGGATTTCGTTGTTATATATATATATATATATATATATATATATATATATATATTGTACCTACAAAAGCACATTGTTATACTCAGAATGTCGTAGTCGATTTACCAAATCTCTCGCGAAAGATGACCGCGCTGCTTTTGCTACATTGAGTTCGACCGAATGTGGTCAAGACATCGTGCGTAACCATGCCGAGAATCCCGGCCATCTTGCCACTACGTGACAGCGCTTTGGAAGCACCTTATAGAGGTATATGTAGTTGGAAGCTCAGGCGGTACGTGTACGCGAATATATGTATACATATGCAGAAGCGGTTGTGACGCCAATGTACACACCAGTACATATTCTCTGCCTGCGCTATCCTACCTTTCTCATTGATTACGCTCGAGTATTTCAGAGCTTAACAGATGAGACAAGAGAAGATTTGTGAGACGACGATAGGAGGAAAACGGTAGGAAAACCAGAGGAAAGTTAGAGAAAGGAGAAGAAAATGATTTATTCTGTTCTCAGCATCACCTCGGAAAACAAGAAATATATCGAAATTTTAAGTTAAATGCGCATACATATTAATTGGCATTTTGTTTGTAGGTAAGGAGTTAAGACATTATGCATTAATTGATATTTTTATTGGTGAAGAGTTAAGATGTTAAAAACATATTACATATTTATTTCAAGATATACATATACTCTCTCTCTTATAGATTCAAACATATTTCTATAAAGACCTCTGTATATAGTAAAGTTTATGTAAAAAAAAAAATGGAGAACAAAAACGTTATTTATTTTGATTTTCCATTAAATTTTTGAAGCATGATAAAAATCATAATAGCGATCGATATCAGTTTAGTAATTTAAGCTTTGACGAGAAACGTATGTTATGTACAATCAAATAAATAATTGTGCTAAACTGTGTTTACGATCATAGGCAAAGAACTAAGAACTTTGTTTTAACCTACGTACAATTACTCTCGCCTAGCGCAGCCCAACAAATAGATACTCCGATAAAGTATAAGGAGTGCAAATGTAAAGGAGAGAGTCAAAGTGATGGATAGGGGGAATAGGGAACGAGAGAGAAATACCTATATGCACAGACTCGCATAATCCTGCCAGTTCACGTACAGGGTGTTCGTGATTATCCGACATCCTGAGCAAGCAATTTCTCATGGTCACTCGAGAAACCCGTTGGTAATCTCCCGGCCACTCGGCGCGCTAACGTACGGTGCCGCGACAAAGGGATTCTCCAAATTTCTCTCCTCCAACAAGGAGAGTCGAGTCTGTCTTGCGGTATCAGCGCCGACACGTCGACATTGATCAACAGCGAAATTCGATCCTGACCGAAATCTACATTTAGGCAAGGTCGTCATTGTAGCAATGGCGTTTTCGCCATTCGAAAGGCGAAAATATTCAATGTCACCTTTATATGTTAATTCACTTATGAAAAGAAAAGTATGCAAGAATAGAATCAAATAAATCCATATATTGCTTCATTTATTGATTGATTTATTTGTTATATTTTCTAAAGCAACCAAACTTGTAAAAATATTATATAAGACAATATATTATACATGTACGATGTACTATGAAGATCACTAAAAATTAAAGTGAGTATTCTTACTAGTTTGGCAATAATAATAATAATTACATTTATCAAACAAATTTTTAATAAAGCTGAAAGCTTTTTAATTTTAGACATGGATAAATTCACTTAAATTAAACAAAAGAGAATAGAGTGACACGAATCTTTAAAATTTGTTTATTTACACTGTAAAAAATAAAATCCTTTAAAAAAATGTATTCTTGTTAAAATATGAAAAGGTAAAACAGTGAATGACAAATGTCAAGAGGCCTCTGAAATATTTATTGATGACAGAAATCTATCAATTATTTGTATATTAAACACGAAAGTTCCATTATCAACTTTTGGGTAAGTTTAGGCATCGATCTGTATATAAATTGAGAAGAAAACTACTCTCTTCGCCGCTCTTTACAAATCTTAGAAATAAAAATATTTTATATTATTAAAATTATTTTAATTGTGTCAGTGTATGTGAATAAAACCGACATACGAGTATGTATAATTAACTTTAACGATAGTGATATAACAAAGATAATAAATGTATTTCTTAACGAATATAAATAAGGCTAAAATAAATTCTTCTCTCTAGACGTAAAAGAAGATAGAGTTTATTTAAATCATTATAAAGAATAATGATTAAAATATTAAATTGTAATATGAGTACTGTGAAGTTCTTATCTTGCTCCAAGAACTATAATAATGAGTGCTTCCGATCGTAAAATGGGTAATCTACATAATTGAATGGATTTAACGCCCCGCGAAAGAAATTACGCCGACCACAATAGATAATGATTGAGAAGGATAGCGCATAAGTACACGTTAATTATATTCATTAAAACCGCCACACGATATGACATCGGGGCGTCGCGTGCTGTGCTACTCCGCGAAAAATGAAGTAACGAGATTACTCTTTCGCCGAAGCGGACGAGTGAGCTTCTTTTTCATCGCGGCCTTAAGTCAACAGCATTAATTAAATTTCCAGTCAAAATTAAATTTACATAATTCCCCGATTGAATTTCGATCCGAGCTTGGGCGCAGTGGAGAATTGCGCGGCAAGCAAAAACAGAAGAATTAATTAAAAACGCTATTTTATAAAAAAATAAAAATTGCCTGCATCTCTCCCTCCCTCTCTCTCTCTCTCTCTCTCTCTCTTTCTTTGTTACACGTTTGGCATAGCTTTCTCCTGCTATATGACGTACATCTTATGGATTAAGTATATGCGATGTGATTGTAGCAAGATCGGCAGGTAGTCCCGGCGTTTTCCCGGGGTCATCCTATACAAGGTAAGGCCCTCACAGAGTAGCCATTGACGTAGAAGGGATAGGAGGGAATGGGCGAGAGGAGGGAGACTTTGTCGTGGTCGGATCTTTAGGATCGAGTCCCACGCGTTCCCAGACATTCCAGCTAGTAATTGCAGGCTGCCGCCTCCTATCTCGTCGATGTTGGCTCGCTTCTGAGCCAAGTCCGTGGTCTCTCTTTCGCTCTTCCGAGGTAGGTCTCTCCCTTCCCTTCCATCCTCCGTTCCTCTTTCTTTCCCGCCCAGATCTTTCTTTCTCTCGTAACACGTCTGCCCTCTGCTCTTCACCATTGCCCTTTCCCTCGCACACGATTCTTTGCATCGTGATGCTGCTGTTGCCGCTGCTAATGCCGATGTTGCTGTTGCTGCCGTTGCTCCTCCTTCACCAGCATCACCTCCACCTTCCAGCTCTTTCTCTCGCTCGTTGCTATGGTCGCTCGTTAGTACCAAGTCGGGAAAAGCAAGTCGAGTACCACGGGTATCCCGGTGCTGAGAGAGCATCGGCCAGAAATCGTTCGTAGAGCATGCATCAAAGGACGAGTACGCAATGGAAATAGGCACGAAAGATACCGTGACGACGACACGACGACGACGATGGTTCACGGACACGAATAAACGGCACGGTAGGTAGTCGGCCGTTGATGGCCGAGAGTTACCGAGTAAGCCGCGTTCGCCGGCAAAGAGTAAATATCAATCTCGTTGAGAGATGCCAGTAAACGAGAAGGTTGCGTTGTAGAAGACCAGCGACCTGAACAGTTACAAATTATCGCGATTAGCGCCGCGGTAGGTTGAACTTAGTCAAGGAAACAAAAATCGGAGCGGGTAGCTTGTTAACTGAACGTGCGATAAAGATACCACATTAGAAATATTTGCGTAATATAGTCATACAGTCAGGATACAGTAAATAGAATGGATTGAGGTGCTGCAGCGTTTTAAATAGACGAGATCTTATTACCAGACGTACGTCTGGTAATAAAAATTGATAAATCAAAAATAGTCTTGAAAGAAATACATGTTAATTTTCTCTTAAGATGTGTTTTATTTTTGTATTTAATTTGATCAATTTCTTGATGGCGACAATTTGTTTGAAAACGTACGCTGAAAAACGTGCTTCAATCCAGTTGTAAAATGGTAATTGTTGACACACGAAATATATATTAGCGGCTGCTTGTTTCGAGCAGTGCATACAACGCCGTTATGAGGACAACCTAGCTTGGATCAGTTCCAAACGTGCTTATCATTTGATTAACCGTCTTAGTCTCTCGCCATATTTGTGTTAAGAAAGGGAGAGACAGAGAATCACCGGATCAGCCGTGTTGGACACGTATTTATGTCTCTTAATCTACGATATGGTTATGTCATTTCTTTATGATCCTCTATTTAGTACTAGAACTCTTGAAGAAATGGAATTATTTGAATTATTGAGTATTATAGCTGATTCGGAAGCATTACACGACTTTTCACATAATAAAAATCGTATAGTATACCCGATCAATCCGCATGATGTACTGCTATTATTTGACTGTTAATCATGTCGTATACGAGTATAAATGTGACTTTATCATGATGGCTGAATTTATATTATATACACGAAGCTGATCACTAGAATAACATACAAATAGATAACAATGAGTAACTCGTAAAGTTTCATATTACATGCAAATTAAATTTCCAACCTCATGCAAAATGCTATCAAATACTCCAATAGAATAATAGAAGGTTCATTCCAATTATATATCAATTAATCAATATATAACATATATTTTACATCGATCAGATTAGAGGGTTTTGTTTGGCACATTTAATACAAATCTGTCATCGATTGAAAGATTCTTAATTTGTCCAATTTTACAATGGCGAGCGTTTTATTTCCCACTGGAAATGGCGACTTAGATCGCTAATATTGGTAAAATCTATTCGAGAGCCAAAGTGTACTCAAAGACGATTTCCACATCATGACCGCATTCGCAACCCTGCTCTTCAACCTCCCACCGATCACGTAGCTCTCTTCGATTCTTCTTCGTACTGTCGCTTCGTCACCCTCTCCATGACGAAATGCTGCGCCACTCTTCTGCTGGCTGCGCTCCAGCATGCCTCGGGTTTTAAGAAGAACGCGGTCACTTCTGTGACCGCGTCGGGGTCACTAGCTTTCGCGTGGGAACGGTTGGAAACTGTCGATTTTCGTGTATTTGCCTCGAGAATAAATCGCATTCGCACGAAAATCATAAGATTAAATATATAGAGAGATAAGAACAAACTAAAAATATATACATTGCCTGAAACATTACGTAAAAAGATTCGCAAACTTTGCGTTTTAATAACTAAACATAAGGTATTAGGACAGTATTAAATACACCTTTGTATATTTTAAATTAAACGAAATTAACGGAAATGAGAAATTTAATTGATATTTGCTACGAGTTTCATTGACAACAAAAAGACACATTTTACGTAACGCGCGACGCAAAGAACGATAAAAAGCTACTCCTCTATCTATTTTTATTAATTCGAAACTTTCGCGCAACGAATTGAATTAATGCTCGATTCGAAAGTTTTCCCGAGCGTTCAGAGTTTGTATCCCCTGTAGCTTGCGGCTACTCGTGAGCAACAACCGCGAAATGTTAAACCGTTTCGAAACGGGAATTTCAATCTCTACAACCACCGAACCCAGAATTCTTCATAAAGTACAAGATGCTTATTAAAAATTGTTTCTTCTATCCATAGAATGTTCATGTAAAATGCAGCTCCCAATACAAATGAGCTTTTTATTTCCATACTATAAAAAAATTAACTATCCTATATATTGTATATATTTAATTTTTTGTAAATTCATTGAGACGAATCAAATGTCCAAAATTTATGTTACATTTTTTAAAATAAAATATTTATTAATATGGTAGAGAGCGCTGAGGATCAGTTAAAGTTAGATGTTTCGAATGATATAATATTCTTGGTTCATGAATTTAATTTATTTCAGATGCGATTGTGCGCTGAAATGTTCGGACATTTTAAACACAACCAATCTGAGGTGTTAATAATCGCGAGTCGAAACATTCGGATATTCGCATATATATAATCCTCCGTATTTAAATTAATAAACTTTTATTGCGAAAAATATTACCTCAGCCAGGGTTCAAACCTGGAACTCCTCGACTTTCCCAGGTTCGAATCCTGGTTGAGATAATATTTTTCGCAATAAAAGTTTATTAATTGAAATAGGGAGGATTATATATACGCGAATGTCTGAATGTTTCGGCTCGCGATTATTATCATCTCAGATTGATTTGTGTTTAAAATGTCCAAACGTTTCGGCGCACAGTTTCACATCTAGGATAAATTAAATGCATGAACTAAGAATATTATATTATTCGAAACATCTAACTTTGACCAATCCTTGGCGCTTTCTACCATATTTATGTTGTGCATTAACTCGGTCGGATTTTATTTCAAAATATTCATTGTTTCAAAATTAATTGCTGATGCAATTATATTTTAAAAAGTTAAATAATAAATAAAAACAGTTGAAAAAACGTCAAACAAAAAAATAAAAAATAAATAATATATGCAAATAACATATAACATATAAACATAACATATAGTTTATATAAATCTTCGGCATATAAAAAGAGTCTGAATTAATATATCCAGATAATAAATAAAAAAATTAGTAATCAGTACATACATTACAGCAGAGAACTTTTCATACTACATGTTAAATTCAAAATAAAATAAATAGCATTTTTTTAAATCTGCTTCATGTCGTACTACGATAAATGATTCGTATAATACTACTATTAATATTTGAGATAGAATATTCAATGTTATTCGGCTTAGGGCTGACAAAATAATATTTTGCAAAAGCAGGAATGTACTGTCGTAGTTTCGTACGACGTTGCATGCGACATCGCGATTAAAGCCGTCGTCGTCAGTCGTTATTACAAACATTAGCGCGTAATTGACGCTGAAAATGTTTTGGGTCTAATTGCCATCGTGCGGACGACGAGTTCCATCGCGAATCCTGGAAATGCATTCGTGCCCTCCATGCCCTATGCAACTGCTAGGCGAAGTGGACGAATGAATGTTTTACATGGCAAAAAAAAAAAACAAATATTTGCGCAGCACGATTTTCGTGTTTCGCGGATTTCGTTGTTGGTAATTAAGAAACAATAAAACGGTATTAAATGTCGCGTTCTCTGTCGTTGTTCTATTTAAAGAATTGCTACGAGTAATTTCTGAGCACAGCTATTATAAAAACAATGTCTACTTTTATATGAATTAATTCAATCGTAAGTTATATTGAGAGATTCTTCAAGAAGTTAATTTTTTCTTATAAAACAGAAAGTTGAAGTAAAAATAATACTTAATTAACTTCCAGAATAAATAGTTCAGATTTATTGGCGCCGATCGAGGAAGGTATTTCCGAGGAAATACAGTCGATGGCATGAGTTATCCATTCAATAAATCTCGCTAAGGATGTAGTCCTTTTCCCAAGGGATGCGACAGTACATACAAAAGTCTGAAAAGAAGGACGAAGAGCAACAGCACTAGGAGCTGGATTGCCCCAGGATCGAATTCGTCAAACCGTAGACGCGATAAATCTCGACTATCGAGAAGTCCAGACCCGCGGTGGACCCCCACGGACCAGCACGGGGCTGACTTGTCGTTGCCGACGTCGCCGACTACAGTGAACTTATAAATCCCGACGTTTAATGCGAACGAAGGCAACGCTCGCTCGAGATAATCTCGTGGGACTTGCTCTGACGACACTATTTTTTTTTCTTTTTTACATAATCTCTCGTGCATTGAGACATTTATTACGGGCGAGGGTCGCGAGATTCGATATGGCCTTTGAGAACTCCGCCGATATGTCTTAACGGTAAGTTACCCTTACATATATATATAACATGCACAACGTCACGTGGCAAGCTATGACGTCATTGGCTGATGGAGGGCGGAATGCAATCGACTGCAACTCTACTTCCTGAGAACAGGGGTGATTAAAGAGGGACATACATTTGACGTGATGAGAATCATGAATTAATCGAAATAATAATAACTGTTTTAATATCTTTTTGATAACTGAATTCAGTTTGAAATTATCCACACAAAACAATATTGAAAAAAAAAAAAACAATTAAAAACCGGCACTATATATAAAATATGAAATATAATAAATTTATAATTATTATTTTTTAATACAACTTTAGTTTCATAACATAGTGTTGTATTTTTTCCGCATATATAAATTGTATATTTAACTTGTGAAAAAATACACTGCATTAATCATTTTATTTTTCCGAAATTAATGAACTATGTTCTGTTTTTATGTAAGTATATTTAAAAATGAAAAAAAATGTACTATTCAATATAAAAAAAAAACATGTTTAACACTTTTATGAATTTAATGTAAACACAAGCAATATTACAAATAATTATTGTATAAATAAATATGTGTATATCAAATTAATTATATAATATATAGGTAATTATATAGTATATACACTTCTTTAAAGAGAATAAAAAGAGAAGAAAGGAGAAATGATAAAAGTTCCTAACTAATTCAAGATAATTCCTGCTAATGCTTAAAATACATGTTAAAGTTATCTGCCACTTACATGTATCGCTATACACATAGTCACATTGAGAACGAAAGGTTCGACACCTTTCCCGAAAAAAAAAGCGATCCACTCCACCCTGAGCGGTCGCATATCGTTTTTCTTCGAAAGCCAAAGTGAAACCTAATCGAATAGTGATCGTCGTCCTCGAACAACGACGCGCCACCGTCCAGAACACACGTTCGCCGTCTAGCGAACTCCGCCACCCCGGACGTCCCGTCCCTTTTCACCCTAACCACGATAGCACCCCTCGTCGCCCCGGCGCCTTCGGGCCGTCGCCCCCCTCCCCGGGGGGTACTCCGAATATCGATTCGTCGGACATTACCGTGTAGCCGCCGTTGGAAAACGTTATCGACGAAGTGTCCGCCCGTTCCCTCTCTTTCTCCCTCCCCCTCTCCCTCTTTCTCTCTCTCTCAATAACGTCAAAATCCGATGAAGCCGCCATCGAGCGCATCGGCCGTTTCGAGTGCAGTGGCTATAATACAGTTATGAATTTACAACCATGCGTATCTGTATATGTGGGCGAGTGGTAGAGATATCAGTGAGAGGGAGGATGCAACGGCGTTCGTTCGTGGCGCGAGTAATATTCGGCGTTACAACGCGAGAGTGAGTTTCTGTAATGCTATTGATTCGCCTGGGAATCGTCGGTAACATCGCGATGTGTTCGGCCAATGAGAGACGCTGAATTCACGCGACAACATGTAACGATATTGTTTTTCAAGAGGGGCCGTCTCTTCTCTCTTCAACATCTTGCTTGGAAACGCGGTGGAACCTCAACGAGACGTCGGGTTGGTTCATTTCGTTTGCGCTCCAACATGCCTTTCAAGTTCGGGAATATATGTGAAATGTAAATACAGTATCCCAAGGCTTTCGTCTACCATCTCTCTCTTTTTTTACGGAATAAAATCGATTTTTTTTTTAAGAAAAAATTTATGATTGTTAGTCGATTAATAATTAAGAAATATTTTAGTTTAATTTGTAAAAAAAATATATACAAAAAAATTTTTAATTTTAATTTATTGTAACTTTCATTAAGTTTCTATAATTTTAAAGTTTAAAAAAAATGAACAAAATAAAATTAAACAATTAAATTAAATAGCAAATTAAAAGCTTCAAAATGTAAAAAAAATTGTAAAATATAAAAAATACGTTTTATAAAAAATTTAAGTCATTTAAAATTGAAAGTATTTATAGATGGATATTTTCTAAAGTAACATAGATAATAGGGAAATGTCTTAAGAGCTTTCTTCAAGTATCTTTTTAAATAAATTTCATAAGAAACATTTCTAAACAAAATCTTCGAGATATATTTACCATTATATTATTACTTTGGCTATATATGTATAATATATTACATATTCGTGTATATACGGGATTTAATATAAACTTCGATAATAAACAGCGTCTTTTGCGTAATAAGAAATTCTATATAATTCGGGTATACTATATATCAGTTTTTCGCCGATCCTTTACTCAAAGTTGAGGTTAAGTTTTGCACCCCAACAACAAACTGAAATTAATTTTCCCTTCGATTCGCCATGAACACATCCCAGTAGCATAATCACGGACTTCATTGGCCACCGCTATCGGATTGACATTTAGCAGAGCAAACAATTATGCTTGTCCATCCGCCCGCGCTCTCTGCCATCACCCCCCTGCGATAAACTCGGATTCATCCCCCACGCGCGTGAACACTAATTTATAAACATTCCCTCTCTAACGTGAATTTACGCGCTCGTAAAAGGGCGTCGATGTACTTTGTGTCGGTCTATTTCACACTGAAATGTGTCGGGATGTGCATTGTACTATATTTTACTCTAGAACATAAAAGAAAATTTCGAAAGAAAAGCCAAGACATGAGTGTTGTGTACAGTGGAATATTATATTAATCAACAATAGCTAGAATTAAACCTTTTAAATGAATTCGTTTATTGACAAAAATCTTAGATAATATTCTGTTAATTCAATAAAAGAATCTGTTCACATTTAATCTATTTATACATGTATGAATATCATAAAAGTATCATTTATTTTATGCATTTCTACACTGATATCATTTAATTTTCTACCATAATATATTAATTTCTATTTAGGTCACAAATTATATTTGAATTGAAGATGATAAGAATGCGAAACTTTTTGTCTGTTATAACAAAATAAATTTGATATAATTGAACATATAATAGAATATTATGTCAACTCAAAATTATACATACATATTAAATAAAAAAATCCTAGAATATTAATTTTATAATAAATATAGCAGTTTTTTTCAATGAACCAATCAGGAAATGAAAAAACTGTGTCACCAGTCAAAGATCGATTAATTGAATTTCTAGGAATACGGATATTTTAACTTAATGCGCCAATACAAAATTTCATTAAAAACAAAAACTGCCAATAAGATTTTAAAAAATTTTTCAATTACTGGAAATTGGTTAATTAAAATTCTGTATCCACATAGTTACATAAATTTCGAAAATATTTCTAAAATTTTAAATATGATATTCAAATTGAATAATGAGAAAGAGAACGCTTTGTTTCCTCAAATTTTAACAATTCCATATTGCAGAATGCGGTTGACGAAGATGAATGATCTTGCAGGAATGTTCTACGATAATTGAGAAACTCGCTCAAAGATTCTGTTCATTCTTCCACCGTCACGAATGACTACAAATGATTTAACAGTCGTAACCTTTAAAGGCTAAAACAGACCATTTTGCTTTGAAGATCGTAGTGTCAATAAGTCCACCATCCTTAAAAGGTTACGGGATATAAAAGGGTCACGTAATCACGCAGCATTTCATTCGCGTAATTATAACGTTTACTTTCATACTAACGCTTAATTCCTAGTTCAACCATTCCTCAATTGTGAGAGTAACGACATCATATAACGAAAACAGAAGTTTGTAAATGACAAATTACTATTTATAATAAAAGACAGAAGTTTGTTATAACAAGCTAACTTCATAAATCTCTAAATGAATAGTGCAATTGTTGATCATGTGTTCTAAAAATAATTTAATTAAATCAAGTTTCTTTCGCGCGTATTTGTATCCATCGTTTTTACGAAATTAAATCATCGGTATCAAAATTTTAAGAGAAAGTCAAGAGAAGTTCAGAAATACTGAAAATTTCAACATTAGTTTACTTTCAACTTAATGTAGCAAAAAAGCAACAACTGAGACAACATTATTCCAAAATTGAAACAATTTTTTATGTTTCCTGACAGATTAATTTGAAACTGTAAAAAAAAATATTAAAAAGAGATGAAATAAAAATTGTTGGTATCTTTAAATTATACGCCGACATATTTTAAGTCATTCAAGAAAAGATGTGATATTAATATTATCTGAGTATTACGAGCTTTTTTTGCCGAATGTCGAGTCAGAATTTGGTGTGGCTAATGGAGATACAGTCGAGAGAGCCAACAATTGCGGGCGTCTTTAAAGGAGCCAAAACGGAAGCGGAGAGGTAACGTGAGGGCATTATTACGTCCCATTTCGAGAAGACCCCTTGGCGAGGACTTTCGTCGATATCCTGGTGGGCGCCACGCCACCCCTACCGCGGCGACGGGCCGGTTAACGCCTTTGAGCTGCGCGTGCTCAGGCACCCCTCTCACCCTTTTTTCCCCAGTTTCCTTCAGCCACCAGATTCACAGGCAGAACGACAGAGGGGTGACGGGAGCACTGGGAAGAGAAGTGCACAACATCCATGTTTTTTCATTCGGCAGCGCTATAAAATACTTGATCTGATACTTTTCTACCTATCTCAACGATCTTAATCCCCACCCCCTCCCCTCCCACCCTTCCAATGTATCCAGTATCAAAAGAATGAAATAACAAAGGTACTACTAGGTACTAGGATATACGTTCTAACTTATTCACCCCTTCTCGTATCCTTCTAGATATCAATCTTCACCCTCCTTTCTCCGCCCTACTCTATCTAAGAGAAACTCGCCTTCCACTGGACGATATACCAGGAATGATGATATAACGGACGCATTGCTATCTCTCACCTGCGGCTCCCGTTTCCTTTCCAGGGCCGCGGGGGACCTTCCTGTGCGGTCCGATTCCGATGTTCGTCGAAATCGCACGATCCTCTTCATCGGTTTTCTTCTCGTTGTCAAGGAGATGTTCGAGAATTAATCCAAAGGTATCGATTGTTTAACGGACACACGGTCTGTGCTTTTCATTTAACCCAATGGTCAATATATGAACGTCGTTTTCTAGAACGCAAGGCGCGCACGTGTATGTGTATACATGCGCGCGCGCGTTAATCGTGTGTGTTTGCACGCGCGCGCGTGTGTGTGTGTGTGTATGGAGAACGGATTAAATGTCCTGCTTTCAATCGCGGCCACCAATCCCGAATAACGGCCCTTTAATCGCGGCATCGTGGAAATTGAAAGGGTTACAAACGCGGGTTATATTGCACCGAAAAGGATAAAGACATTCCTCGCGGCAAAATAAATGCGAATTAATCAAACCATCCACAAAGACAAATTTAGAATATACGAGACACAAAAGGCGGCTATGTATTTTTCGCGTGAAATAAAATAATAAAATTTACAGATACTCTTGTATTTAACTGCAGGTATTTTTTATAATTATTATATGTTTTTTTTTTCATGTTAATAAATTGCATACTATCGAAAAATGGAGTAAAAGGATGGTACCGAGCACCTTGGTTTTTGTATGTGTAAATGAATACCTTTATTTTTAATACACATATTTGTATAAAATATATTTTGAATTCAATCTGTTCATTAAAGCTGAATAACGCTACCTTAAATTACAGAGCGGATATTTAAAAATGTACAAAGTCGTGCTCAGAAGAGAATAATAGTATTTTTAGGTAAAGCTAAATACAAACTAATTTGATTTTCATTTGCAAAATCAAAATAAAATAAATAAGTGGAAGTTTCCTGGTTTTTGTATACAATGAAGATAAAGAATTCTTATGTTTTATTTAAAAAGGCGTATTTGCTTTTAATTCTCATTAATTATAAATAGTAGTCTTTTAATTGTGATAAAAATTTTGATAGTCATAAATGTAAATAATGTAATAATTTCTAATAACTTGTAAGAAAAAAATACCACAAAGATGTAAAGACAGTAATTCTTAAAATGCACAAAAATATTAACAATTATATTTATAATTTCAATTTAAATGGCCTTAATTATAATTGAAAATAAATTTCATTTAAATAGATCAATGGCGTAAAGTAATATTTTAGTTATATCATTATTTAACGCAATCTTTTTCCAGATGTTTCCAGGTTTCTATTTTTAGTTGGAGCAGAGCCTTTACACAGCATTATCTGTGCAGCAAATCTTAGAACATATTATACTCATACGATTGCGTATCCATGTGCTTTGTTTACCTTGCTATTATTATCTCTCTTGTTATATCTACGACACTATGCTACAATAATATAATTTCTTGAGAAGCATTTTGAAATAATTCCCATTGTCAGAGATATAGAGATGTCTCATTTAAATTGCATCATCCGCCTCGAATAGATTTTAAGTTTCTCATTCTCCTTTCCTAAATAGATAGATAAGCAGATAGATAGATATCGCATTTAACAACAACTTTTTTCTTCTTACCGATTGTATCTAAGAATTTTAAGAAGCTATATATATGTACAAGTAATATTAAATTACATAAACTTCAAAATATATCTAAAATTAAACGTTGAAAAATTTAAATTTCGGAAAAGCCATTAAAATATATGCATGTAGGATAAATGTATATGTAACGTTTTCATGTTTCTTTAATAAATTCAAATATTATGTATGCTATTTTTCCATTCAAATATTTCAATACACTTCCATTTTTAAATCCATACAAAGATATACATGCATTTCTTATAACATGCATGTACCTTCATACTAATTTAATTTAACTCGTAATACAAAAAATTTGATATCGACAAATATCGTTATATTATAGACATCTTTATATTTTGACATTCATCACTCCGTTTACGATACACATTCATTTAAATTTTGAAACACATTTTCAATTCGCGGGCGATCGCAACGAGGGCTTTCACCCGGCTGATGCCTATCGCGTACGGTTTTTGATTAGGGTGTTATCTGATTGACGATATCGCGGCGTTATGCTCATTGGTGCGTACTTACGGGGTAGCGTGGTCGCTTTTTAGGGAAAGAGAGAGAAAGACCGGATTCCCAGGGTGCATTAAGCTATCTATCAATCTATCTTTTGTACGAAGAGTGCACACGTTCGGTACCCGTGTGCCAATACCGGTTACGCGTGAGCATACGTGAATCCACGTGTACGCGTAGGTTGGTAAACGCAGTAATATATGGGCGGTACAATGCGGCGCATTGTCGTATGCGAAAGTCAACGTTAATGTCAACTGCGGAGATGCTTGACTTGAAGCGATTGCGGAGATACTCACTTATGTCGTACAATTGTAAAATAAATGGACGTTCTCAATGGATAAATATATAACATGTATGTACAAGATGTTTGAAAGTGTGCAATCCAGATTACATTTTCTAATACTATACATAAACTTGTATAAATATTGACATCGCGGAAATCGATCGTAAGCTAAAATATACAGTTATTGGTAACCTAATTGGTAACAGACTCTTCGTTAAAATATTATGTTGCAAATGATAATAATTGACAAGTTAAAGTTGTTTGATTTTATTAAATTATTTAACTTTATCAAATATTTATGTAGTGACATATTTAGAAAGTCATTTTTATCTAATAAACTTTGTTTCCATGCTATATCCATTATATAAAATTTTGTTAACTAATTATCGATTTCGAGAGGTTGAATATGTATATATTCACAAATACTGTAAGGACCATGCAATTCTTTGAAAATGGAGATATTCTGAAACGGTCCGATAACTGTAAATCATTGAATAATATCCGATTCTTATCGGTGGACTTCGGTAAATTTTTACGATCTCCGACGGCGCACTCCATACAAAAGTGTATGGAGGAGGCATCACCCCTAGAAGTGTACGAAATAGCACTTCCTTCCCTTTTTCCCCGATCGGCGCTTTCGCGCTGCGATGTTTCCTGTGCGCAAAGGCAGCATATTGCCAAACAAGGGATGGCGATCTAACAAAGGGCGGTCTCCAACTTCACGACGGTACTATGCTATCTCCACGACGTACTTCCGCCCTGTTGCATTTTTCCGATTCTTCCTTTCGCGGACTTTTTTTTCCGCCTCCGCTCTTAACTCCATTCCCTCCCCCATCCTGTTCGTACATCCTCGCCAACAATCGTACTAGAACCTACGCCATTTCCTCGCTTACCGACACCCTCGAGTCTCTTTTCGCGTCTCGCCACCCCACGCGAATCTTCCGTTAACGTATGTTCACGTATTTAGATAAGAGTAGCGAGGGGCGTGCCTTTACGAAGCACGTGCCCCGTTTTATCGTGCGGGGACTCTTTGTGCATCGCGCAACTCGTCACTCTCTGTCGTCGTTTTGAAAAAAGGGCGCGATAAACACGAGATAAATAGAGTACGACGATGGGCACTTTAATCCCGCACTAAAGGATACAAAAGGATAATATAAATTTCGAAAGCTTAGTTATTTTTTCGATATTTATTTAATAAATATTATTTAGATTTCCCACATATTTATTAATTAATATTTATATATATTTATTATATAGATATATTTATTTGTATAATGCAGAATGTTAAGTGTTTACAGAAATTAAAAATTGCATTTTTCAATAAATTTAGAGTCAACTTGAAGAAGATACCATTTAATGTGTTATAATTGCGCTCTCTAAATTCTTTTAAATTAAAATAGAATCTCACTGTAAAGAGTAAACTCTCACTCTCTTAAAGATTAAAAACACTCTTTTTGAAGAGTCGCAGAATTTTCACTCTTTAGAATGAGATTCCACTCCGAAGAATTTCGAGAGCAAACATACAAACAGAATAATATTTACTGCTTAAAGATTATGTGGCTTTCAAATTAAATAATATCTTCTATTTATAAGAAATATCATTTTATTGCTGCTGCAGAATCACAAATATTATTAAAACATTTTAAGACTGTGCATTTGTCGATGTATGTCACAGTAACAAAAGTATATTCCTATGGATATAAATCTGAAATATTTTCTTTCTTTCCCGTTGTAATGTCACGTATCCATGTAACAGCTCAGTGAGGCAGATAATACGTTCTGAGCGTTATGATGACATTGTCATAATGTTGCAGTAGATTGGATTGCTTTCTTCTAGAGATATGTTTACTACATAAAGAATTCTGACGCGCTAAACTTTTTATTACGAAAAACAGCGAAAATGAGAATTTTTTCAATTTCATGTTTATCGTATAATTATATTATAAAATATTAAGTAATAACATAAAATATCATGCGCAAACGTATAATTTAATAGTAAGTTCCTTGGATAATGGGCACGTTAAAAAAGTCTTTATCGTGATACAAAAACTCCTACAAGTTCCTTCAAGGTAGTTTCTCGACAATGTTTTGCGCAACCATAACCGTACCGTCCACGACGTGCACCCTTAATACAGCCGTACAATGATCGATGCGAAATTTCTAAATGAATACTAGGAGAGAGAATTATGACGACGTCGTAAACTTTTCTCGGCTCTCAACCCCTCGAATCGCGCTCGGGACTCACCCCGTTCACCCGGAACTTTCGCCATTTCCTTCACTCCGAAGCTCGAGCTTCCTTCGAGGCCTCCCGCTGGCTCGCGTTCTTCTCGTAACGTATGTTCGTGTGTTTAGATAACAATTGCGGGGCACGCTCAGTGCTCGAAAGCACGAAACACCGTCTGATCAGGGCACCGGACGGTTCTCTCTTTCTTCTTCTCCCTTTCGCGCCTCTTTTTCTCACCCTGACGGTGCTGGCGATTCGCATCGTAGTATAAGCAGGATGTATTACGTACGCTTTATGGCGGTCGTGACGGGCAAATGGGTTAATGCAACTACATGCTTGCCGTACATACGGCTTGTCGTTAATTTTTACTCCCAGCTGTCGGTCGAGAAGAGCCCACCTACGTATCTCTCTTGACTCAACCAAGTTGTTAACCCGTACGCTAATTAATTACCCAGCTAAGCTTCTTTCTTCCACGCGGTGGTCAGCTACTAGCTATCTACTCTATCTGTCTTAACTCATCCTACTTTGCTCTGACGTTTCGAAAAATAATTTTACTCCTTTAACTTCATCATCAATGAGAGCATTAAAACCAGTGCTTTTCAGCACTCTGTGCAGTACTAATGATATCTACAAGTTCCATGTCTTTATTATCGGATGTCTTTACTATAAATATTCATATTATTATTACACATCAATATTATTATATTGTAATAAGGCGCAGTAAAAAAAAGGATAAAATTGAAATGACAGAATTGCATCGCAGAATTCTGGATCATAATGAAAAAGTTTGCATTATTTTTTCAAACTTGAGAATATGATCTGTTTACTTTCAATAGTCACGAAGTTGCACTCGATTCCGCTTTATCTCTCCTTGAATTAAAAAAAAACTCTTCTATAAAAATCTATTAATTTTCATAAATTAATAGATGTATCAATTAATAAATAAATATATAATAATCTCTGTGTACCTATGTGAATAAACAGCAGTTTTAATTTTTATGTTTTTATATATTATCTCTTTCATTCACACATATGTGACGATTTAAATTCACGCTGTCACATCATTCACCGTGCATATAATTACCCAGAAAATCTGGTGTAAGTCGTCAAACGAGAAAGAGAGAGAAAAAGGGATAGACAGACACAGAGGCGTCTCGAGTCTTCAATTTTAATGAGCAGCGGCTTAAATGGCGCAACGAGTTGAGCCGTGGATTTAAAACCTTAATTCCTATGTTTAATCCGATAATTCGGTAATACGAAACTGCAGCAGATGCCTCGTAGCGACTGCATATCTAATCGTGCATCCAACCAGGATATTCAAATCGTAATCCAGATCCAGGTCGGATTTCATCAATCTGGAAAATCGTACATGCAATAAGATGTATGATTGTTCAAATTAGATAAGTATATGTACTTCGCATAAGATTACTATTATTTTAAACTTACTTTAGCCTTGACACCATAAATATTTCGAAATTATGCAGTTCATATTCTATAATAAGTATTAAAATTGAGTGAAATTAATATTGTTTATACTCTGTATACTATCAAGTTAAATATTATTATATAAAAAAGAGAATAATAAATTTATTGAGAGAATAATAAATAAAGGAAGATTGAAATTATTTGACAATAATTGATGACTGCTAGTATGAATCAAATTTTCCACTTAAATTTTTTAATTATATTGTATTATGTTATTTTCTCAAGAATCTCTTCTTTATCTAAATTATGTTTGTCGATAAATTATGAAGAAATAGTAACAATAGTAACAGCTGCTATATTCGGAACATACTTTTCATCTTCAATATATTTCTTAACCCACAAATCCCTTTTTAACATTAAGTAAACTTACATGCTCGAGAATACTAAACTCGTAAATGCTGCAAAAGTAGCCACATTAAGATGCCGCAAGGTAATACACGAATCGTCGATCGTGTAATAACTCGGATTTCGCAATACTGCGCAATGCCTCGCCAATTTATTTATTAAAGTGGTTGAATTATTTGCCATGATTTTGACACGCGGCTTCCTAATGCATTGCATAAATTATCGAGGCACACGAATGGAACGCGGTCGCTTTGGTGTTGTGCAATTTTCCTTGGCCGCATGAGCCTATGTTGTCGTATTAGAGGCAGCGTATTAGAGTACGACGAAATTAATCGATTAATTTAGCTCCCTTACGGTCGACGAAGCGCGAGTCGGATGTAATTCAGCAAAATTTCCAGTCGAGACCGCCAGTCGAGAATCTTGTTGGGCGCGGCACGAGCTTACGTTAATAATTTTCCCGTCGGTTTCCGCGTCGTTACCTACTTCAGGGTAATCGTTAACGTACGTATATATCGCGTGGATGGTATTTTTCTAGACAAAAGTAATTTTCACAGATTTTTAATTTAGAATTAAATCTTATTTTAATTATTGATATTGATATCAAAGGTGATATCACTGATTTTCAAATTACAAACAATTAGAAATAATAGACTATCACATCTCTTTTGGGGATGTAATAACATTGTAAAGGTCTTAAATTGCGATACGTTTCGCTTTTCAAAATTATAATAGATGTTGTTGTTTGACCGGTTTCTCATGCAACATCCTGTACAATCACTCAACGTTATGATCGCCCACGTGATTACGTCGACGCAACGGAATGTCTATGATCATCGCGTAGTCAATAGAAAAAAATGCCATTTTTTATCGACGATGATATCAAACATAAGGAAAAGCAATTTGTGAGCAAACAATCATGAGTCAATTTCAGTCATACACAAATATAATATATTACATATGCGGAAATATATATATAATGATTATGTAAAAAAAAAATGTCAAACTGTTAACATTAACGATATAATAATAGGAAAGAACATTGGAAGAATTAAAACTTACGGATCAGCTGTAATTTCACTTGCAAAAAATTAATCTTAATTGCAAAACCGTATTTTACGACCAAGAGATAAGTATCTGCGATCAAGAAATATATTCCCAAGGATATTTATGACTTCTTTGCTCAAACAAGTTCAAAGACTGATTCATGCTAAGACATTATTAGCTATTATAAAAATTAACGAGAAATTGTTAAACATTTGTACTTTTAATGATAAATAACGCGTCGAAAAGTAATTGGTCATTCGTCATTCCAATTAATTTACTTACAATTGTTCAAATCAAATTACATTCTAGTATTCTTAATTTTCGTACGATTACATTTTATGTTCGTGAAGGAAATTTCAGGTTATAAAACTGATTGTATCGCCGTCAAATAAGCGCGCGATATCATCTATTCGCGCCTCGATAGCTTCCTCGTTGCGGTAACTAAAATTTATTATATTCAATGTATACATGAGAAACGAGAAAGACGAATGGAGCAGAGAGAGAGAGAGAGAGAGAGAGAGAGAGAGAGAGAGAATCACAGGTTCGCCGAAAGAAATGAGTTATGGCGCATTATTTACACGAATCCCAGCGTTGTAATATCCACGCAATCCGATGCCGGAGGGTCGCTGGCGGCGGTGTCCAAATGTAATTAACATATTTCGAGCGCGAAGGGTGGAAAAAGACTCCCTTCCTCCCCCATTCCTTCATCCCCCGCGGCTCGTATTATTCTCGCCCGGCCCCAATTTTCTTGCTGATGCACCCTCCGCTGAGGGGCCGCCGCAGATTTTCAATCTGCATTTCTCTTTCCGCTTCCTCCATCTATTCCCGACGTCTCATCTCTTTACATCAACCATCACTATCATTCTCTCCCTCTCCTCCTTTCCATAAAGGCCCACGGCTGAATTCTCAGCGGCCACACCGTGAAGAAAGTGTAAATGCGACAGGGAAAAGGGAACGGGAAAACGTCGAACTTTTGCGCGCATACGTCTCGCGTCTTCTCAAGAGCTTTTCTTCTTGCAGAAACTCCAATTTCGTTGCATTTACATGGGCAAACCTAAGAGCAGAGGCTCGTCAAGCCGAACGAGATGTGGGTATTATACATTTCGATGGCGGTAATATCGAACTTTGCCAACTTGTCGTAATATACTTGAGGAACAAAAGTTTGCCTGTAAATTTCAATCAAGGATCCGTATTAATTTACTTCCAAAAATTTACCGCAAAAAGTAAACTCGATCTTTGTCGAAGCGACAAATTTAATCTGTCATAAATTATTTCAGGATTATTGACGAAAAAAAATCAGCTTCAAACTTTTGTACTTTTGTAGCGTAAAAATGAAAAATACTCGTAGAATATATGCTAATGGAAAAAAAATAGTTTTCAAAGTTTAATGTGATAATTAAGGTGACAAAAAAAATGGTGAGAAAAAAAATATTTTATAACTATAAAAAAAAATGGAGGCAAAAATCGTGAGCGCGTATTTTCATAAGATGTCGATTGAGCTAGAAATGTTGACGTTATTCCTCTTTTAATCTTTCAGATTTACAGAGGTCAGTGATCTCGTTCTGTTGAGATAAAATATACATTCATATGTATAGTTAAATATAGAAACACTGACTCATTGAGATAAAATATACAATAATACTATATGATATGTTTCAATACGCACAAATAATACAGAGGGAAAAATTCTATTATATTTAATACTTATAATTTATAAATTCTATTACATTTAATTTAAAAATATCTTCAACATTCAACAGTATATGAGATTGTTATTTCATTCTAATTCAATAATTTTAATTAAAATCGCATTATAAATTGCTTGCAAGTCACATAGTTGCAATACAAAATTGAATAAAATCTTATTTAATACTTTTCGTTAAAATTAATTATATTCTGTCAAAATCCATACTTATTACAAAAAAATTTAAAAAAAATTTGATCTATTGTTCAAATAATTATTACCATGTAATCACATCAGATTTTGTACGCCAAAATTATACAGCAAGTACAAATTAAATGCAGCTTTCTAAGTTCTTCGACAAGCAATAAAATTCAAAGTAGCCAACAACAGAATAATGTTCGTTTGAGTACCTAATGCAATCCTATCATCATCCATCTATTTCACCATACTTCCGGCTTGTTGCATCCCACTTCATATTATGCGCACAACGGGTGTTCGCGTAAAAAAACGAGAGTCACTTCGCCGCTAGCGTGAAGGACGCCTGTCTACTTGTGCAACCGAGAAAATAAATTATAGCAATCACAAGAGTCGTAGACAGATAAATTCGCGTCCGCAAATCTGATTTTAAGTGTAAAATTAATCGCAGATTAACCTACATCGTATTTTGATACGAAAGTTTTTATTTCTCGAAGCAAATGAGTTTCTTCAACAATGTTAAGTACAAACCATAACTTTACGAATCGTATAGAAGATCAACTTTACGGCATTATTAAAAAATTGCACGATGTATGCGCAGGATAAGATAATTAGTGCGTTACTCTAAAATTAATTCTATTACTTTTTGCGCTATTATGTTATTTATAGATATATAATAATCATATTTTAGTATAATAATAATAATTATTATTATTATACTAAAATATGATTATTATATATCTATAAATAACATAATAGCGCAAAAAGTAATAGAATTAATTTTAG
>NW_017305180.1:889308-896432 GCF_001594115.1 Trachymyrmex septentrionalis
GTTATAAGCTATCTCTTATATTCTCTTAGAAATTGATTTATCAGTAAGACAAAGTAATTTAAAATATTTGAAATTGACATACAAAAGAATCTCTTTGAAAGAAATTTCGTCATTAAATTTGGTACATTAAATTCGGACATGTATTCCGAGTTTATTTACAGAATTATTTAAAGTGTTCACTGTTAAAGTACAATAACCATAATATCATTATCATAATAATAAACAATACTTTCTATCTGTTATAATATATCAATACAAAATTGAAATACAGTACATAAAATAGCACACCGCGTAAAATAATGTAAAAGCTATAATGACGAGATAAAGCTCTGCATTTTCATAATTTCCACGCGCGGCGTTTTAACAAACAAATAACGATATGATGGACAAAACAGTTCACTAATACCGTTCGTATAAATGGCTTCATCGTAGTTCGCCTTTTATTCCATTTAGCCACTTGACGTAGAAAAGTCGCATTGGAGGTAAGCGCACCGCAAAGCGCATAAAAGTTAAAACGTTTCGATCGCGCGATAACGCATGATATCTCAATCTAAAAGCCAGTCGAACTACAATGATGGCTGTTTCTCAGTCGCCGTTTTATGCGGCTAGAGGAGTTCGATTAAAGTTAGCTCGATAGATTTCACACCGCCGCGCCGCCACCGACGACTACAGCTCGATAAGAATCTTTGCCCGGGAAAGTAGAAGGCCTCCTCCATATTGGCTCTCGCTCGCCAGTTTATACGGTTTCCGCCGCTCCTCGCATTATCTCCCGCGATCCGATTTGATTGTCTCGTTGGGAGTGCGAGATAACTATACTGACAACGTGTTCCCGATAAAATTCCGCTGCCACCTGGCGCCTCGCTAGATTATTTCGTCCGTCCGGAAGATGAAAAAAAGAGAAGGCCTTTTAATCGAATTAATCCCCGTTTTCGCGGAAGAGTTTTTCCGAGATTCTGATGTACAAAAATTGCATCTCACTTCTCCACTTAATTATATTAATGATATAAATAGTTAGGCTTTCAATGTGATCTGCGTGTTGTGTGATATATGAATATATCTAAAGGTATGAACCACTAGTAACAAAATTGATTCAAAGCTTACTTTAAATATAATTTAAAGTTTTCTGATGTTTAATCGTATGCTTTATATTTTGGAAAAATAGGTAAAACTGAATGTTCATTTATTGATTCAAGAATTGTCGAAATTATTATAAATAATATATAACTTCGTGATAAGAAAACGTATTGTGATAAGAATATATATGTCAAACATTATATTGCGACATCGGGAAAATCTGATACAAATACAGAACAAAAGACGTAATATCGTAACGCCTTCGAGGAAACATGTCGAAGATAATAGCGATATTTGACACGCATTCAGGAGGAAGAGAAAATATCCAAAGATTAAATCTTTGTCAGTTGAAAACAAACGGTTAGTATCATTTGCGAAAACTAAAAATATTTGAATATTTAAAAAAAAACAACTGTACACTGAGAAAAATATCTGGTTGGAAATGGACGAACCAAAAAATTTTAATTATATCAATTAGAATTAAAGTTATCTCTACTATAATTCCAATAGATTTATCCAGAAAATTTTAATTCGTCCATTTTCAATCAGAATTCTAATTAATCCAATCAGGCATTTATCTTAATATAAGTAACACTTGAAAAAAAAAATGCAGTTACAGTTTATCTCCATGTTTTAATACATCGTTAAATGACAATGTTTTGTGAATATTGCAATTCACTAATCAAAGCAAGAAGCAACTTGATACTGAAAAAAATCGAAATAAGACTATATTACAATCTTAGAATTGAAATCGAACTTGTTTACTATTTTTGGCAACCTACCTTTCGCCGATCCGATTTATAACAGATACACGTGAATGTGCAGAATCGCTCGAGTAGGTTCCAGAAAGCTTGCTTGCCACGTGCCGACAATAGCTACCCAATTGGCTGCGCGGAACGTAACAAGGTCTGAGCACATTTCCTAAGTTATTTGGTCCCTAATTGAAAGCAAGAACATTTCCAGAGCGAACTTTTATCTTTATTAGAGAAGAAAAGTAACAAGAGAAAAGAAAATTCTCACAGAAGAATATTTTTAAATTTTATTTTCGTTGAAATATCTTACTTTATTTTTCTGAAAATTTGAATAATTCAGATTTTGTGACAAGTTCGTATTTTAAGATGTCATAAAAAAAAAAACAAATCTAAAAATATACTTTGACGATTTTACTCTGCATGTATTACAAATGTTTTATAATACGTTTGAGATTTTTTTATACATGAACAATCCAGACAGTTCGTGTAGATTAATTTACGAGACGATTTTCATATGTCGGGTAAGATTCGATAAATTATTTTTAAGAACATTATGATATGATGATTTTACAAATCAACTCTAATTCCACAAATATTTTTACGTTGACTATAATTGAATGTATGAATTTAAAGTAACTCTTAGACCGGGGATGACTTTTTTGTCTATTTACTGAGTATTAAGTAGTAAATAATTAATTCACCGGAAAAAGTAAACCTGCTCGTTTGTGGCAGTCGGGCGTTCAATAAAATTGGCCGTGCGATGAGAGCAGGTGGCAGCAACAATTCCCGCCCCCCCGGTAATCCTTATTTATAGAAGTCGAGACCGCTCCTTCATCGTAATTCGCGGAGGAGGGTGGTCGTTGGCTCGTACCGAGGGTGGCGCGAGGGCAAAGGGTAAACGCTCGATTGATTTACGGATGCCCATTGGACCATGTGGAATTTTCACATCCGTACGTGGACCCTCCTTGATAGTCTCTTCTAATCGGCCGAGATTAGCACGACCCGAGCGGCGTCGTTTAATCCATCTGCTCCGACTTGTACTTCGCAAATGCGACTTCCTATGCTTCGCAAGTGTAAAAATAATATTTTCTATATGTACGTATGCACTCTACGTTTTATGTAAAAATTCAAGTTATAGAATCTTTGCTCTCGTTTGAACTTGAATCCGAAAAGTTCAGACATAAAAAATTCAGAGATATTTCGAAACATTCTTTGTATTTTTATTTCACGTTAAAATTTCACATTTAATAGAATTTGTTTAATTCTTAATTAATCAAAATAATGCACTAAGACAAATTTCTGAAAAAATAAACGAATTATCCGGTCATCATAACTGAACGTCATAATTGGTTATCTCGACTAAAATTCTGATCGATACGATTAGATTCTTCCGATTTCAATTCATCTGTTTTCACACAGAAATTTTTCTCAGCGTGACAATTTATAGAGAGAAAACATTTCTTCGAATTTATATGAAAAAAGAAGTATACATCATTTATACCATACTATATATAATGCACTATATTTGAAAGTATTAAAGTTACGTAAACTGATCAGTACCATTCTTGTACAAGAAATCACCAAGGTATCTATAACGCGCCGTTCCCTTAGAACATCTTGCATTACCACTAAATATTGTTGTATAACTCTCAAACGACAGATTACATCTAGATCATCTCACTTTCGTTTAGCATACCAAGCGCAGTCTCATCGTTAGGGGAAGCGAGATGATCCCGGAATGACGGTAGAGAGCAGAAGGAGAATGCGAGCGAGAGAGAGAGAGAGAGAGAGAGAGAGAGAGAGAGAGAGAGAGAGAGATACACAAAGAGAGACCGACTGAATGTACTCCACGGCGCCGTCTCTGGGAAAGGAGTGCTATCGTTCTCGGCGCGGCGCATTCTACGCTCAGACAATAATACCGTTGCGTCACGCTGACCGACCTAGCGGAGAGAGAACGCCGGTATAGGAAATGGGGACGATAAAGAAAATGAACGAAGAAAAAGAAATATAAGATAGAAAGGAAAGAGGTGCAACTTTGCGAAGCACTATCTCCAAGGGCAGTGGAAAACCGCTCGCTGCTTCTCGATGCTCTCACGTAAGTTTATATGGTAACCCAGTTAGAGCAGGCGCTCTATCTGCGTAGCTTCAGCAAGAATGTGCGCTCGACCGGAAGCCGAGGCTCCCTCTCGTCGGGGAAAGGAACTCCGAAGAGGCGAACGCTCATCTTCGACGAAGGCACGAAGGCAATGTGCCAGCGACGCAGTATCAGGGACAGTGTCGTTATACGTATACTGCTCCATTAACCGTTATCCTTAGGATTATTCCCGCAGCGCTACGCTGAAACACTTTTAATTGGTGTTCTCTCCAAGGTGTCTACGCGTAAACAGCGATAGAAGGTATAAACTGTAAGACACTATGAAAACCGTGCCAGATAAAACAATGTTCAAAAACTTGTTAAGTTCCTAATGCCCAGATACTAGATAGTAATCCTACCTATTAAAATAAAGACTATACTCTTATTAAATTCCTACTAACACTTGAAATTTGGAATATTTGCACGTAAACTTGTGCTAAACAAATTTTCTTTGAAACTATTGGCAATTATTTGTTAAATTTTGATTAATATATTAATTAAGTAACGTATATAGCATATATCTTTAAATAATACACGTTAATTTCTCTCAGTGACTTGTATAAGAAATTACAAACTAATATTCGAAATTAAATTCACGATACCATTAACGTTATAATTTAAATTCATAAATCCATTAATACGTACCACGATTACAGTTCGCATGATAAAACAATAAAATATGCGCACAATAATAATTATAAATTTAATTTACACAAAACCAATCATCCGGAAATCAGACCAAAACTTGTAAGTATTAAATACTAAATTCTACAAACGAATAATATGCCTTCAACTTATGATGATATTTATTTTTAAAATATATCTCCATTCTCTCTCTCTCTCTCTCTTTCTCTCTCACTCACTCACTCACTCACTCATTCTCTCTCTCTCTCGTCGAATCATCTTAAGCAACACGAGAGCGTTACGCAAAATACTGCTCAGAAAATCCAGAAAAGAAAACCAAACAATAAACTCAGACATGTGATATCATATCTTATGTATTCTACGGGAAATGAATCAACAGCAAATGTTTCCGAATATAGAACGCGTTGTTCACGCGCGATCAAAGTCCGAACGAGCAACTGCATTGGCCTTCCGTCATTTTCGCATAGCACGACGTTGCAGCGACGAAAGCAGGATGTTCATTGGATGGGCATACAGGGCAATGTGCCAGAGCCATATCGGGAAGCGTGATTATTGGTTCAATGCATAGCAGATAAACAGAAAAAGAAAAAAAGAAACAGAAAAAGAGAAAACAAGAGAAAAGAATAAAGAAAAATAAGAAAAGAAAGAGAAAGAGGAGAAAAATACAAAGTTTTATCATGCACTTTGAAACCTAGTTCTTTAAAAAAATATATATATAAAAACCGAAAGTAAAAAAGTTGTAAAGTATCTTCACAAAAAATTTATATATCATATATATTTTTTACAAAAATTAACAAAAACATTTTTAATAGATCGCAGAAGTTGCACGTTATTATTTGCTGCAAATAATCCTTTACTAATATTGAGTCAAAAATGACTTTTTAAATATTTTATTATAATTTTCTTTTATTCTTGACTTGTATTTGCCATCTAATTAATAGATATATAAATTATATTTAATACAGCTAATCAAAGTACGAATAATGACTTTACAATAATCGAAAAATATTATATCTCAAAGAATAAATATAGCATTTTTATTATTTCAGTGTAAAAGAATGTTGTCTGTATTCCTTTCTTTTTCTCTCTTGAGAGGGAGAGTATGCAAATTAAATAACTCTTCTCTCTGTTTCGCATTTTACGAAATTGTAGGCTGCAAGATCGCGGACTTCAGCGTGTCAGGCAACAGATTGGTATTTCAGTGGAATGTTATTCCTATTCGGGGTGCTAAATGTCGTGACATTTTCTGAATTTTTTTTTCTTCTAACAAATATCTTAACGATGTCTAATATCAAAGATATAATGCCAACTTGTGTTTATTAGATCGATCGATTTTTTCTCGCGTATATTTTCTTATTCTTTTTTTTAAATTCACAGAGAGATCTTACTATTTTGATAATAAATTGTGAATATTAGAAAAACTACAGTTCAATGTTTAATCCTTCTTCAAGTAATCGGATTATGAGTATTTTATTTTTTTACAAATAAAAGAAAAAGTAGGAATACAAAATTTAATTTGTTGATTTGTCGCAAAATCTACTTGCCTCATCATGATCATTAATAATGTAATTAAATCGCTCAGAAAAAGTGATTTTTATTGCTTTTAAATAAAATAATTACATAAAATAATTTACCCAAATAACGTAAGACAAAATAAGTTATTGCTTTTATCAATTCAAAATTTTTATAATAATTGTTTAAGAATCATAAAAAAATTAAATATCAATTAAATTACAGATAAAAATAAATTATTTTTAAAGAAATTATACAGTTATAAAATTAAATCAATGTATCTTATTTATTTTTTTTAACCGAAAAAGAAGCATATAAAAAGAAGCAACAAGGTATTTCGAGCCAACACATTTTTTCGCGTTTGTAAAGCTTCTCGTCGGCGCATTTATGTGGTCGTTTAGGGAAAGCTGCAGGGGTTCTGGAACGCGTTCGCGAGGATTAAAAACGTTGCTTCTCCTCGATGGCACCCAGCTTGCGGTTCACCGTCGCGACGCGAAGGGCCGCCGATTTCGAGGGCACAGCTTTTTTTCGATAAAAGCCCTGAGCTTAGTCCCAAGCTTAACGGATTTGCATTTGTTTGAGCCGCGCCCGTCGAAGCGTCGGTCGGACGAAAAACTGGACGCCGGGACGGGATTCGCGGGGATCGGAGCGTGAATTTCACTGGCACGTCGGATTATTCGGCGCGATGGCGACGAACGGAAGGAAGAGGCGGTCGATTATTATTTCAAGCAGCCTAATGCGCTGGAAACGTCAGCAGAGAAAAGAAGGGAAACGGGGTAAAGTGTAGTTCTTGTTATCATAGGGAAAACTCCCTGAGAATTAAAGAAGAGAAGTAATGATGAACGTTTAAAAAATATGCGTGATGCGCAAGCTGAACGTCATTAAAATACTACAAAAGTATAAAGTAAAATATAATCAAAATTAAAAAGTATTAAATCAATAAATAAAACAGCCAGTATTTAAAGATTCAAAAATTAAATAAACAATAAAAATAGATTGATATATAT
>NW_017305180.1:896532-897046 GCF_001594115.1 Trachymyrmex septentrionalis
AAGGTAGGGAGAAACAACGGAAAATGATTCGAAAGTTCGAAAGTGGCCTCGAAATCGTGGGCGTTGCGAGGCGACGAGATCGGTGTGAGATAAAAGGTAAGATAAACGAGCCGAGATTCGATCGATACCAAGAGAGAAAACTCGTTTGACGCGAAACTTTGTAACGGATGCTTGTTCCAAGGCTTGCTAAGAGCGAAGCATTTTCATTTGGCAATATGATAAATCTAGTATTTCAGAAAAAATAATACAAGAAAATAAGATCAAAATTAAAAGTCTAATTCCAAATAAAATATAAGTATTAAATATAAAAGCATATCGATGTTTGATTTAATAATTAACAGAATATGTTAAAAAATAGACACAAAAAAAGAATAATGAGAACATTATCATTTTTAATTCAATTCATTAATTTTTAAATTTTCTTTCATCATTATATGAAGTTTATCATCATAATAAAATTTTATCACACAATAATAGTTAAACCACAACTTCGTTTACGAAATCATTCTCAATA
>NW_017305180.1:897135-903344 GCF_001594115.1 Trachymyrmex septentrionalis
CATTAACGTTTATATACTATATTATTATAATATATGTATAGTATTTAATTAACTTAATTTTCCTACACATTGGAAACTTCGACAGAAATTGCTTTTGATAAATATATAACTTAATAATATTGCGATTTATATATCCCGCTATTTCAAAATAAATCATTCAAGTGTATAGATAGATGACACTTCAAATAAAGTTTACTATCTAGTCAAACGATTTAGAGCTTAACATAAATAATGGTGTGTTACGGAAAAAAATCGTAATCGTTCTGTAATAATTTATCAATAAAATAATTCTATTGTATCAATAGGTTCAAATATTATAATTAACATTTCAAGGATATTCAAATCAGTTATGAAACATCTCAATAAAATTTAACGTTCAAAGTTAATGTTAGAATCCCGCATAAGACACAAAAATGTTTGTAAAATATGTGAACAGTATTAAATATTTCAGACCTTGTTATTGTATTATGTGTATTTGATTAAACGTTATACACTTAAAATTTTTGTTTAATATATCCTGAGTTAAAAAAATAAAATATAATTTATGTAGTCCCTATATGAAGTTGAACGTACAGCAGGATCAATAAATTCTTATATTCTATAAAGATAGATTGCAGTTTACCGTTATAACCAACCTCTCGCGTACGGGTCTGTTATTAAGTTCCCCATTAAAAATCGAATAAGAACGGAACAGAGACGTTTCGTGTCGGTTAACCGGTACTGTTGCTTGCTTCGATTCCGCTAGATATAGAGCATCAAATCCTGTTTCGAGGAGCAAAGCATATCAGTTACACGTGTCCTTTTAGTAAACACTAGTGAAGCTTATGCAAGTTTACTAGCAGAACATTTTATTATAGCAGAAAGTATTATATATCAAAAAGTAAAACATCAATTTCTATTCGTAACATAAAGGCAGTATATTAATCGATTTTTTTGCTAAATGGTATCTCGGAGCATTAAGATAAAAATTTAAAAAACAGCAAACATTAAAACAACATTGAAATACTATAATATTTGACATTTCCGTAGTTTCCAAGTCAATTTGTCAAACTATGAATACTAAGCTACTGTAGATGAAAAAAAATAAGTAAATAGACGATAAGATGTAATGGATATTTTATACGATGCTGTTCTACTCTTTCATATTTCTCGCAGGGGACGTGTCTTATTAACACTTGCCCCCTAAAAAACATTGCGTTTATTACTTTTCAAAACTCTTGCTAGACGGGTCAGATGGCGGAAAACTTTTGGAACGAGCATAACAAAGGCCGAAATTTCTTACTTCCCTTACTCTAACATCTTTCTTACGTATATACATTCCACATAGATTACTTTTTTCCTCTTTTCGTTGACTTTTTGTCGCGCACAATCTATATGAATACTTTGGCTCGCTGTCAACTTTTTCGTTCTATTGCTGTCTGTAGTTTCCTATCTCTAATTTTCTCTCTTTTTCTTTTTCTCTCCCTATCTCTGTCTCTCTCTACAAGAAATATCTTCTACCTGTATGCTGTGGTATCGTTATGCGTTCATCATTACCGTTTCGCGTTTTCTAATTTTTTGCGAATCTAGCGAAATAATTTCATTCTTTTTATGCACATTCTCTGTTCCCTTTATCCATGGATTTACCAAATTATGCGCACAAATGGTGTGCCTTAACAATGCGACTCGCAGGTAACGTTACTAAACTCAGAATTGTAACTGAATATCCGAGAAATGAATGTTCAAGTTGTTAAAAATTTTCCATTTTTTTCTATCATTGTAAATAAATCATTTACCGTTTTTAATTTTCCTTTTTTTTAAATTTCCTTATTCACCGATCTTGAATCCGTGAGTTTGCTAAGTCCAAATGACTGTGCAGATAAAACGATAAGTTAACGCGGATGAATATGAGCGGTACGCAAAGCAACGACTGTAAAATAACGAGCCATGCTCGAAGGCGGAGTACTCGCACGTTTTAAATGTACGACGCAAATGCAATGCACCGCCGCGGCGATGCACTTGCATAATGTGCACTCTATCGAAGCGCGACGTGTTTCCCGTACCTCGATCGTTCTAGGTTCTTGTGCAGAAGCGGCTCGGGGAGAAAATGTTTCTTATTGCAGTGCAGTTTAATACGTGCCGGATATAACGCGCCGACGTCAATACGTGCTCGCGTAGATCGACGATTCTACAAAAAGCTTCCGTCAGGTGTTTCCGGGAGTTTAACCCAGTTCGCCGAACTTTTAATCGAATAGTATTCATTCACCCGTAACTATAATAAAGTTGATGATGATAATCAAATATATTTTCTCGATTTATTTTGTCTCATTTAGGCAAAAAACTTTAAGAGAATAGATTAAAAAAAATCAATGTCACAATAATAAAAAGAAAGATAGAATAAAATATGTACTATAATAGAAAATTATAATATTATAGAAGAGTTAAAACTCGGATACATTCTTAAAGAGTGTATTCAGAGACAATATTATAACATAATAAATAAGAATGTTTTACAATAAAAAGATAAACAAATTCATGTTATTTCTAATCACATCATGACCAACTCTATTATCCATTGTTGTATTTTTCTTTTAATTTCGAATTATTTTACATCTAAGTTTTTAAAACATTTTAATAAATTTTCAAACGTTCAGATACGCTATACAAAATACACAAATGTATACGTATCAGGAAGAAAAATGCTAACATTTCGTGATTATTCATAAACGTATGCGAATTGATTTGATCTTTCGAAACCAGACGTTATTACAAAATTAAATGCGATATATGCGCACGTCGTTGACTAAATTAGAAATAATTTTCACAGATCAAATCAGTTTATAAATTCAATCAGGTGAACGTCCTCATAATACTTACATGTCAATCGATATTTCAATCAATTATCCAATTTATTATGGATATTAATAACTGACATGTTTAAAGCGTTATTTTTAAATGCTATTATATAAGAAGAGAACAATTACATTTATGTAAAACTACTCCTAATTTTCTTCTTTTACAGAATATAAGTCACTGATAAGAAGAAACTAAAAAAAAATTAAAATTAGAAAAAAAATTTTTTCATGTCAAAAAATAAACGAGAAAATGTCTACTCTTCTAAAAGAAAAAAATCAGATAAAAATACTATATATGAATACAAAGAAAGAAAATTAAATATTTCCAACTAAATAAACACACATGAAAAAATATCTATAACTATAGTATGTAAGTATATGTAGTACTATCCTATAAAAAACAAAGTTATCTGTGCAAAAAAGTTTTCTAGAGAAACTGAGCGAGAATCTTAAAACTATAATCTTGAATTTTATAACATTAATCTTTCCACGATTTTCAGATCGGTTATCTCTCGATTCTTTTCTTCAATCTCCGATACTCGAGAAGTTGTTATCACAGCGGTTTGTACCTGGGCACGATTGCGCGCGGTTTCGTCGTCTAGCAATTACTATTCCACGCCCCAGTAAGTCTAATATATCCAGTATCCCGCAATGTTACTTCTAACTGTTTCCAGGCGCAAGAGTGAGGTTGGACTCGAATAAAAAAGAAGGAGAAAAAGTAGAAAAGTCAGGAGAGATCACTTCGAAAAACAAAACAAAAATATTAAATTCTTTAATATGCCGAAAAATATCATATTCTACTTTTCTGAGTTCAATTCAATTTTCCCCGTTATATTGCTTGTCGTAAGAACGATGCTTTCATCTCCAATAAATTATGAGCGAAAAAGAAACAATATCAGATTTCAATCGGGCTTCAACAGGGGCTTCAATCGCAACGATTAGATTCGATCGATCCACTTTAACGTCGATGATATTGGCTTCTCGAAGTGTAGATATATATATATATTGTCTTAGGAAGCCTGCATAATGATATTATAGTATTAAAAGTGTTATTTTCTATTGAATTTTCTGTTTTAAAAGACTAAGATTATTCCTTATTTAGCAAAAGTTGGCAAATAGAACAAATATTTTGATAGAAAATTTTTGAAATTTAATCTTAAAAATTCAAAAAAATGACGCGTCAGAAAAGGAGCAAATAAAAATTATAATATTCAATAAAAAATAATTTCCTGTTATTCATATGAGATTTTCGAAACATTCTATGTATAGAATATAACTCAAATCGTACTTTTAAAGTACCACAAGTACTTTATTATTACTGATATCCCGGAATAAATAGAAGAACACATCGTATATATCCGTGCTATCTATATGTATTCATGTTATTGAAAGCATCCGGTTTTAGGGTTGCATTTGCAATTACTCCATATTATACATTTCACCGACTGATATTTACTTCAAATTCAAAATAATTGCAAATCAAATTTGTTTATTAATATTATTTTATTTTAATATAACTAATATTTCTGAAGTATAAATATAAGATAAATCATTTTGCAAAATTATTTAAAATCGTAAAACTTAATAAAACAATTACATCTTATATTTGTAATATCAAATAAATTTAAAAAATTAACTCTTCAGTTGCAAATAAAGTCAGAGAAACAAAAATCTTAATCTTTAATCTATCATACTGAAAAATAATGTAAATTGCAAACCATGCCAATATGTTAAATTTTTTTTGTTAATGAAAAATATATTTTAGTAGACAGCCAGTCGCGCTGTTTTCATTGTCGTAACTAAATGTACAGATTATTTTCATGCCTCTGCAGCACGGAAATCCGAACTCTCTGAAATTTTACCAGTTTCAATCCCTGATGAAAATTCATCCCGAGAGAATTTTATTTCATTGCTGCGAAACAATCTGACGTCTGTCATTTTAGATATTCGCTTTAATGTGAACAGTGTATATATCTATAGTTATTACTGCGAAACAGTTATATTTCTGTTCTGTGCTTCGTCCTAACTAACAAAATTTAGCATAAATTACAAAGTTACGAATGTAAATTATTAAAGTAATATGAATATAATGAAATATTGTTAATAACTTCTAAGGATTAAAATTATGTTTTCCAAAAATTTCTTTATACTGTTTTTGAAGGCTGCTTTCCTTTTATTTTAGAAGCCACAGTAGACACTTTTGACACAAATTAACATCACTTTCTACGCTCTTTGTTTAAATTCAATCGATACTTTTCAATTCGGGACGAGAGTCGGAGTGTGTTTTAATATTATTTTGACCGATATAACGATACTAGAACGCATCCGCAATATAATACACATATATTTGTAATATACGTACAAAAAACACTTCGTTTGAGAAATTTTAAGCTAATTGTAAATTTTATAAGATTAGATGCTAAAAATTTACACGTTGTGTATATGACATTCCATTTAACTTATGGCAAACTGTGTTGAGTACGTTAATTTGGGTTGTTTTGTATTTCCTAAAAGGAAAACAGCCAAAGTGAAAAGCTCGTGTGCAAATAAATGAAATTCGCATGTATTCGATGTCTAACTTATTTGTTCTTCTTCGGCCCTTTCACGCTTGCGTCTTCCATTCTCTATGCCGATCGATTGAACTTCTATCTTCCATAACAATTGAGTACGAGCGATTTTTTTCACGCAGGACCATTCCGTTTTCCGGATAGAGAGGAAAAAAATTCCGCGAAACTGCATCACATTTACACTATCTATGAGTCGTGAGTTTTTTTTTTTACCGTGCAAAAACTTTTTAATTGCGAGGCTCACTCCGATGGTCGAGGCGAGAGGAGGCCATCCAATTTGAGCGAATGGGTTTTTCTCGAAAGCTTTCCCTTCCTCGTCCTACCCCCCGGTGTCGACCCTTTTGCCGCGATTCTTTTGTAACGTAAAAATTGAATCCACATAGCTACAGTATATTCACAGACGTGAACATGTGTTCGTGCATGTCGTGCACACATGACAAAATTCGGCGGAGGAGACCAACTGCCCCTTCCCCTTTTTCCTTTCTTTATCCGCTTTTTCTCTTTTTCATTTACGTTTCAGTTTATTCTCTTTCTTTTTGAAATAATTGCAGCTGCCTTTGTCATTGGCAATTTTTGCAAGTGGTAAATGCATATAATGAATCATAATTAATCTATTAGATTTAAAAAAATTTAACACTATTAACTGTTAAAATGCAAAATGTCCTAACCGTTTTTTCTTTTTAAAAATACTTTCATGCATAATAATTATTCCAATATAAATACATATAAATAATACATAAATATTACATCTTATATAAATTATATAAAAATATTAAATGAAACACATATTAATAAATATATATATATA
>NW_017305180.1:903444-909592 GCF_001594115.1 Trachymyrmex septentrionalis
AAAAAATATAGCTGTCAAGCTTCAGAATATATATATGTTTCGATACTGTGATTTTTTAATATATTTTTTTTATAGAGCAAAAGAGAGAAGAGAGAAAAAAAGAGCGCGTGTAGTTTAATTGTAAGATACACAAATACTAAACATGATCTTCAATCAGTCAGATGGACACACACATCCGGTGAATTTGTACGTTTCCGTTCCACCAGAATCTTGCGGTTGTCCGTTCGAATAAAAAGAGAATAAAGGAAGAGGAACAGGAAGAGAAGGAGGCTCAAGAGTCGACCGGAGTAGAATGATGAAAGAAAAAAAAAAAAGAAAATAAAAATGAAAGACGAACGTTGTCCCACGGTA
Organism: Trachymyrmex septentrionalis; assembly: GCF_001594115.1. Lineage (NCBI taxonomy): Eukaryota > Metazoa > Arthropoda > Insecta > Hymenoptera > Formicidae > Trachymyrmex > Trachymyrmex septentrionalis. Next base: position 903,796 of record NW_017305180.1, read on the forward strand.
GCTCGTCGTCGGCTAGACCAAACAAACAATCTTTATCTTCTTTATGGTTGCCCGCTTATCTCCGTCCGGCGACTAACTCTCAGCAGGTTCTGTGCCTCTTTCTCGCCTTCCTACGCAAAGAAATCCTTTGTGTTCCGGCATACGTTCTCACGATGGAAGAAAAGAGAGAAAGAGAAAGCGAGACGAAATGCAGAAAATTTGAATAAATCTCGCGCGGCGTCGTGAATATCATTTCGTTAGACTTTGCGAAGTGTTCCGCATCTTTAAGCGGGCACTGAAAACGGTTCTCTAAGGCCCGTTTCTACCACAATACAATTTAATTTTAACTCGGTTTAACTAACTCTTCATCTTTTTCCAATTCCGAGAATTAGAAAAGGATAAAGAGTAAGTTGAATTGAGATTAAAGTTAATCTAATCTTTGGTAGAAACGGGCCTAAGTATCGTTCCGGTAAAGTTTTGAGAAAGCCATGTCAGTGCACTCCGCACAACGAAACCTGGGCAAGCTTCGTTTATAATCAACGTTCAGAAACCTTTGGTGGTTTTTATGATAGAGAGAGAGAGAGAGAGAGAGAGAGAGAGAGAGAGAGAAATCTTACATCGTTTAGCCAATACTGAAGATAAATGATTGTGTTGATATGAAAAACGGATGGCTTCTTTTGTAAATAACTGTCGCAAATTTGTAAAAATAAATCAGAGAATTGAGATAAATGTATTCAATGGAATATTTTGCAAAATTTTTTTATATCTTTTTCCTTAGAATAATTCATCCCAATCAGTGTGTTACAATTCTTCTTACTTCTCTTTGTTTACACGTCATCAGATATGTACTGTTTTATATATAAAATTACTGTGGCTTTTGGTTTGGATACGTTGAGAATGTGAAATTTATATAAATCGACATATGTCGAGAAATCGTCGCGACATTTCCTGACAAACTGAGATTGAGCGCTGGCGATATACAAATAACGATGAATTGTTCAATTCACTAATACTGCTTTCTCGCAAGACAAGAGAGAAATCAATTTGTGAAAATTCTAACGGATACTTTCATAAAAGAATATCAATATTCTTTCTCTGTTCATCAAAGAATTTTTACAATAAATTGACTGAATAAAAATTGTCAAGACACATTTTTAATCGTGAATTATTCGCAAAAAAGAATAAGTAATATTTGTGAAACAAATGATGCAATAAAAATTTCTAATAATAAAGATTTTTTAAAATTGAAGTTATTTCGATAATTTTGAATGTTAAATTCATATTTTTATCGTTTATCGTCAAATGTGTGGTTTCTCAATTATATTCTGTATGATACACACAGGGTATCCGATAATAAATAATCAAATCACATCTCGTGAGCAGGTAGAAATTAAATAAAAAAAGTACTAGTTCGCAACTTTCACGTAATTAATGAAATATTAATAAAAGTCTACAAGTAAGTATGTATACGTGAAAAAACTCAATACGGTGCGCGTTTATGGTTGTTAAGAACGTGATAAGATGTTTGGAGATGTGCTGTATGAATGGCATTAACTAGGAGAAGAACGATTCATAACTATACTTGTACCATTCGTAGAACACGTCTCCAAACATCTTATCGCGCTCTTAGCAAGTACCGTGTATAAAGTTAGAATATCTCCGCGCGAACACACGATTATTCGCAGAGATCTTTATTAATTAATATCTCTTAATTAATTATTTTAAAGTTCGCAAAATGTAAAGGACTTTGCTATTCAGTTTAACCTCTTTCTAGCTGCTCACGAGAGGTGATCCGATTATTACTGTACACGAACTTAGTCTTATATAAATAAATTACTAAAATCAAAATTAAAACTTCCTCATCAAAAATCATTAGCATATTTAAAATAAAAATGTAAATTTCGGTCCAAAACGACAGTGTGAATTAAAAATAACAGTACATAGAAAATGCAGGAATATAATCCGAAATATTCTATTCTTTTATGTGTCGTGTAGAATTAATTTTATTCCGTGCTCGTTCAAACGAAAGTATTAAATATACATTAACGGATAATATTTTATATGTGTGTATATGTATTATATGCTTGGCTTTGTTAAATTAATTTCACCATATTAATAGAGATATAGATAATTAATCATATCTTTATCATCCGGTGAAAGTAATTTAAGAAAATCAAATAATAAGCATGTCCACCTAATTCAATATTGAGTCCATTTCGCCCTCTTTCGAGGGATGACTTCGCAGTACAGTTATGTATAGGGAGAAACGTTCCTCGTGATCGCTTATTGAGACGAGCATGAATCGTGAAATTCGTCCGAAGTCGCCGTGTATCCGTGCGGAATCAATTCGCCAGGGTTTCCGTCGGAAGAATGCACAGAGCGATATATATATATATATATAGGTTTCCTTTTATACGCGGATTTTTTAACTACCTTTCTTGGATTTCGACTATCTTTCTTTCAACAAAAATTCGATCGAGATACAATCTCTGTTATAAAGACTTTAAAGATTTTTTTTCAAGAATAAAATTTCAAGCGAAATTTCATGCATGTATTTCAACAGTATTATCTAATGAAATTTTCAAAAAGCAAGGCTCAACTTCAAATTCGGAGAATTCGTACGCGAGAGCATTGCGAAATACATGGATTGTCAGGAAAAGCGGTCAGCAAAACCGAGAGCTCATCGGCGTTTTGTACAAGTTTCGGTTAACCGCTGACAAACGATCGGCAGCGATCGATCGTGAGGAGATAGCCTCGGTGGTCGCGGACAGAAACGACGTGGTGAACGCAAAAGAGGCGCATTTTCGTTGAGTTTCTGCCTGTGACGCGTGGAAAAAGTCGTGGAATGTGATAGCTGGCTGCGCGCAATAAAATCGTAATTCTGCAGCAAGGCGATATCAAATACTCTTGGTACGCTAATAAATTATGAAATCCGCCGCACCGATCGACGATGCGTGCGAAAGGTTTCACCGGATTCACCGCAGTCTCGTTAGACTTTTAATTGCGGCAATTGAGATCTCGGAAAATCATAAAGACGAATAAAAATTCGATCGCTTTCCCGGTAAATAATAAACTTCGCGACTGCGTGAACTGATCAAATTGGTTTGTGACGCTCCTGACGAATGCTCAACTCGCATTATATATTTCGCCAAATAATCGCGGTTAAATATACGGACTTTATCCACTTTATCATTGCGAATCACAATATACATTTTAATTGCAACATAATGCTGATATATTCCGCGATTATGTAAATAAAACAATATCCTGATGCGTGTTTCCGCATTAATGCAAATAATGGTTTAAATGCAATATTACACGTGCAATTTAACAGATCGCACACGGTGGGTAAATATAACATTTTCAGAGACAGAGATTCGGGTAAAATTAACATTTGTTCGTGTCTAAAATTCATTATGCGTAACAATAAGTATTTCATACATTTCTCGGTACAAAAGTGAAAAGCATCGACGCCAGCCTACGTGAGCGGACGCTGCGAAGAAAGATTGTTCTCGCATGCACAAATGACGCGAGTCCCATGTGAAAGGAGCATATGGCGTTTTGTATACGAGACTCGCGTCCTTCTGCAACGTCTTGCCTTCTTTAAGCTTTTCGATGCCACCTGTTACGTAAATGCGAACGAGTGAGAAAGAGGACCGAGCTTCCTGCGAGACGCGGCCGATTGATTCGTGCCGTAATAATCAAAGAGGACGAATCGCGTCCTTGTTGCACCGGGAGGTGGTCTTCCCATCTGATGGCCATTCAGCCGCTCGACAACCACGAATGCACTGCCATGCGCCACGCCGTGTGGTTATAATAATTCCAGCTAGCGATGGCACTGATACCCTCGCGGTGCCGAGCTATCGAGTACCGTACACACGAGGTACCTTCCGCAAGTTATTGTTAGCCGGCAGTAGCCGTACTGCGAGATATCAATTTATTTAAACGAGCTATCAATCCACCGCAAACATTGGAGAGAATGAAGCAAGTAACGAGAGATTTCAACGAGGCGGTGAATAACAACACGTTTATAGTTGAAAATGCCTCTTGACACAAGATAAATCAATTCTCCGCGTTTTGTTAAATCCAAGTTTCACGATTCAAATTCAAGATAAATCGTACTCTACGCGAGTTCCTTGATAAATTAAAAAGATTTAAAGTTTTCTTTTTGAAAAAAATCCAATTGCGATAGAATTACTGTTCAATAATATATGTACATCCCACATCATGATAAATCTTAAAAAAAAAAAAAAACATTTTATCATAAATCTCGGAATGTTTCGCGTTCGAAGCTAAATTTTTACAACGCTCCAAAATATTCCATGTTTTTCTTCAGATAACGAGCGAGATGTCAAGTGACATCGTCGAGATTGCGTACACGTCGGGGAAGAAGCAGCGGTTAAATTAAGCTGTTCAAAATGACTCACCGTTGATATGCATTTGTGGCTCGGCGAGATGAATTCCAGGCCCCGCTGTCCCTCGCCGCTGAAACATCTCTGTATATTGCTCATGAACTTGCGGCGAATCGCCTTAAGCGAGTACACGCACAAAGCTGAGTGCGGTCGCGGCACGTCACTGTTGGGCCCGTCGCTCTCGGCGAACACAGCGAAGAGCACGTCGTCCTGAGCGGTGATGCCCAGGTCGCCGGCAAGTACCGAACCGGCCTTGCCTACGTAGGCGGCTTGCACCAGATTGTAAATACGCTCGTCACTTGTGCAATTAATCGGTATCTCCGTATACGAATAATAATGCTCGTCGTCCTGACACACGCGGACCAATTTTGATAAATAGATCGGCGTCTCCGTATTTTTCATTTGCGTAGTAAGGAAATAACTAAACCCACCGCTGCTGAAGCCGTAGATGTAGTTAATAGGATAACGCTCGCGCGACAATGAGTTAACATACATTCGCGTACCGGTTGTCACTGCTGCTTCTGCGATGTTCAACATCTTGTCTTTGTCGAGGGAACGCGAGCTCACCGCCGGCACTTCCGAGCGATAGGGTGAATTGCCTGTAAAGGTCACTCCGACGTACATGACCTGAGAGACCGGTGGATTTGGCGGACCAGGTGCGATAAACGCGACCGTTGACGCGGTGGCGTTATTTGCCACCACCGCTTCCTTCACTTCCTGCACCACGTCCGATATGTTGTGCAGATTGCGCACCGTGCACATGCCTTGGAACAGGCTGCCGCAGGAGATGAGCCGCGTAGTGGTGTAATCGATCACCAGGGCCTTGTTTACGTTGTCGACTGGCCGCTTTTGCGCCTCACGGGGGCAGTCTAGCATCGAACACGCTGTGGAATCGCCCTTAGGTCCGGTGACCTCCTTTACGACCAGCAGCAAGTCCGGTGACAGCTGATAGAGACGATTAACTGCGCCTACGTACACCCGGCCTGTGTTCTTGTCCACTACCAGGTGGTTCATGCGTTCCACTTCTGGATCGTGGAATTTCTGTACTATATCGGCCGGTAATGAGCGCGTTATCGGCAACGATAGCGATAGCATGAGGATCAGCATCAGCGGCAGCGACAGACGACACCAACATCGTCGACGCGGCCGCGATACCACCAACCGCGCCACCCTCATCGTCCCCGTGGTTGTTGTCGGGAAGACTGACAACATGCCTACTCTACTTCCACACTACGGACTCCGTCGTGCCTTCCTCCCACCACCTCCTCCTCCTCCTCGTCCTCCACCTCCTCCTCCTTCTCCTCCTCCTCCTCCTCCTCCTCCTCCTCTTCCTTCTCCTCCTCCTCTTCCTCCTCCTCCTCCTTTTCCTTCTCTTTCTCTTCTTCCTTCATCGCTTCTTCGTCTAT
>NW_017305180.1:909918-920277 GCF_001594115.1 Trachymyrmex septentrionalis
TTTGTTGTGTATTTACAATTTACATAAAAAATACATAAAAATAGTTACATACAATAATTTTGTCTCCCCTGACATTCAACTTTTCCAATTAATATTGCCTCTGGAAAATAATTATAAATTTCTTTCGCTTTTAATTCATCTTTCTGTAGACATTTATCTGCTATTGTAACTACTATTCGTAGTACCAAGGAACGAGACATTATACGCAAGAGACAGTATTCACCATGCATAATTGTAACGATTATCTTCTCAGACTCAAGGTGAGAGCACCTCTTGCACGCAACGTAATCTACTTTCGATCGAAGGGAAAGGTGCAATTAGTGCAACGACACGGAACAATTATTGCCGAGAACGCACGATAACAATCAAGCATAATAATGCGCAGCGTTGCAAACTGCGCTTCCAGAAATTGTATTAAAAATATCTTCAAAAATATTAGGCATATAGCTTATTATTATTTGAGACTCAATCAAATAAAAAATAGACAAAAGTTGAATGCTTTTTTTATTTCTAATTTGCTTATAATTATGTCAACTTAATGAATGTTTTTATTTTGTTATCATCTATTTCTTAAAACAACCGTTTTAAAAATCTGTTGGACTTTTACAATTAAAAAAAATTCACTTAGGAATGCCAACTTTACAGATCTATGTTCAAACTGCTGTCCGTTAATATTAATATAATAATATAATTTACTAATTATTATTAAGCATTATTCAGTTTATGAACATCTTTGATAATAATTTAGAAACAAATTCAAAATACTCTTTCATTAATTGATTAATATCAGCGACACATCTCTCCTTTTTCTTATCACAGTTTTCGTTGAATTTGTAATTTAAATAGAATTATACTGATATGGAGTATCTGATAGTTTTCAAAAATTAGAGATGGAGTAAGAAAATCAGAAAAACATGTAGTTTAATTAAAATGTTAAGCATCAAAGTCAAAAAGATATAATTCATCAAGATATCTAATGACATTAATATCTTGTGTTATTTTAATGCATAATAATTGCGGGACAATTTTCTTGAATAAAAAATAGTAGGTACAACCAACTCTCTCTTGCTGATCAATTAGCAATAAATAGCACTGAAGAGATACGTTTTGTTTTATTACTTTCTGACCTTTTTCTATGTGCTGGTTATAAGCTGAAGTTGACATAGTCCCTATTTTTATCAAATCAGCTAAGAATAAAGAATAAAAATCGCGAATAAAGCAATAAATTAGCAACAAAAAAATCACTAAATTTATATCTGCATTATATCTCGATTATGCTGCAATAATTCTGTTATTTGCTTAATAGACATTCTTAAATGTTTCCATAAAAGATAAATGATATACTATATAAAACTAATAATTAAATAAACCGATTTGGCAAACGTACAAATTAGCGTACCAACATCAAAGGCAGACATTTAAATGACGTTTCGTTAATAGAAAGTAAGCATCTCTACGTGATTAGGAATCCTCCTTAGGGGATCGCTCGGCAGTTCACGTTCTCATAGGATCCAAAGAAGGAAAAATACTTAGTAGGACGAAAATAACGAGATCGTGGCGGCAGTGAAACGAGAGGAATGTACGATTTATCGAGCAAGAGAAAACCAGGTGCTTTTGAAACGTGCCCCCCGACGCATCTCGTCGGCCCCCTCTTAAGAAAATGACTTCGTGCAGCCGGCAAGCATCGGAAAAAGCGAAGGATGGTGAACGGGCGAACGAAGAAAAAAAGAGAGGCGGCGATCATCTCTCTTTCGTCTCTTATCGCAATGCCGAGGGTAACGGCCGATCGGGAACAAAAGTTTTCTTATTTCCTGAAGACCCATTTCCCCCACTTCTTCCCGGATTACTCCCCGCCAATTTCACTCGATGTCAATCTCGGTTTATTGCGCTCTGCCCCTAGAAAGATTAGAAACATCTGCGTGCGAAAATCTCAAACACTTTGCAAGATTTTACATAATGCTTCCATCGCAAAAAATGTTAACGATCCATTTTCCTTAATTTATATTTTTTATATGTATAATTGATACACTCACATAATTTTAATATCAACTACATATTTTATTTGTAAAAGAAAGTAATGTAGAAGTAAAGCAATTTTATATAGAATAACAAAAAAGGAATAAAGTGAACAACGCCCGTGTTCTAATTTCCTATGAAATTGTGAAAGTACAAAATATCGTTTTTATTCGTTAGATAATTGAAAGATATTGGAAAAATGATCGAGTTATCAATTATTTTTATGAAATGAAACTCTTTCCTCAGAATATCAATACCATAAAAAAGAGACTGTGTGTAAAAAATTTATTTACTCATAATTTAAATAGATTATTATTTATTAAAAAGCACTATATATATACAGCCAGCTGTCGTTTTTTTTTTAGAAGAAAAAAGTTATTTCAAAAAAAAATGTTTTACTTGTTTCTTCACGAAACTGTAATTTTGCACAACACACTTCATGAGGTAAAGAATAACTTGACTACCGAAAGAATAATATTAGTTTCCTACTTCGCGTATTCAGAAAAGCTTGAAAGAAACGATGAATACTATCGATTTGTTTATTCAACACGGCGTAGTTGCAGTTTTGTAGGCTATAGCAACTTCGATCCAACAGTGCGCGTCATTAAATGACGAATCGGGGAGTCCAATATCGCATAAAAGCACTTGTTCCACGAAAAGAAAAAGATAAAGTTCGCGCGATTGTATGAGCCATTTGCAGTGAGTAAGCAGTACAAGTAACGACTGCATACACAAAGAAAGTAGACCAGGTGACACGTGCACCGATAAGTATTGAATTGACTGCAAGCACGCGATTTCTCAGGAAAGAAACGATGCGAGAATGTGCTGAGGAAAAAAGCTGCTTAAGAACAGTGTCATAAAAAAATCCTTCGATTAATACTTGAGCAATTTACAATAGTATTAGAAAATAATAAATATATGCAATATGTATATACCTATTTGTATATATATATATGGATTAGGAGAAGAGGAAAGAAAATCTGACATAAATTATGGAAAGAGGAGTTAGATAAAACAAAGGAAAAAATATACTAAAAAATTATGGAAAGATAGAAATAAAAATTCACATAGAAAGAAAAGAGAAAAGAAGAAGAGAGAGGGTATGATATGTGATAGAAGAAGATGCAATAAGAATAAGACAAGTATACATAAAGGCAATAAAGTAAATTTTTTAAGATTTATGGCTGTGATAATATAGATAAAACATAGATAAAGCAAAAGAACGGCAGAAAAACAGATATAGACGTAGAGTGTAGTGTTTGAATTTAATTAAGTATTTAAATGGTGCGCGCGATAAAGGAATAGATGAATGGAGTGAAGTAAGATCGTAGTTGTAAACCAAGTCTCCTTCTTGACTTAGGTTGAAGAGAAATTTTAGTCTATATTATGTGTGTACATGTATGCCTATGTATGTAATATGTGTATATTATATATATATGTCGATGTAACATTGCATTTCCAATGTCGATTCGCATTTTAATTATAATTATCGTAGATAGACTACGATAGCCTTCCGTATCTGATGAAGAGAACGCGTGCCCTTCTTCATGAATTCCCATTGTACTGAAGAAGAGCGACACGCACTTTGACGTCGGTAATTAACGAACTTAATTGCTCTCGGTAATTTGCACCGCGATTTCGCCAGAGCGATACACGACGGAGACACCTCTCGTTTCCGACAACGAGTTACGTTAGTCGAGAAAGTCAAACATGCGTGAAACTACGGGGTAATTAGCGTGCAGAAGCTCGAGGCGTTGCCAAACTCAAGTCTGTTGAAATGTTTAAATTTATCGAAGTATCGATACTTTCACTCATTCAGTATTGAAGATCATGCATCAGCATGATACAATATGTATTAAACAAAAAAAGAACTATAAAAACAAAGGAATAAAATGTAAAAGATTATAAAGATAGCAAAAATATCATATACACTCAAAATTAAAATATAAAATTTGATAGGAATATTTAGTATTTTAAATATATTTTTTAAAGAATTTTTACAAGAATTTTTTAAAATTAAAAATCATATCGTATATAATAATCATATAAAATATAAGTTATAACAGTCAAAACACCCTTTAAAATTGCATCTCATAAAATTCATGATAAATTGAATCTTCAACTACCAATCTTTCATACAGAAAGATTTATTTACAATAGCCACCATATGGAATGCACGTTGAAGATAAGATCGCCTATGCAGCTTAAGAGACAAATTGCCTTTTCAAGAAAAGACCACATAACGAATGTGATTGCTCGACAAACGTGCTTTAGAAGAAAGCGTAAATATTGAAGACATGAAAAAGAATGAGTATAAGTCGTCGAAAGGAGAAGATTATGGGACTGGAAAAAGTTGAAAAAAGGGGAACGATGCAACGCTCTCCACGGTCCTTTAAATCTTTCATTCCCTTAGATCGAGGTTCTCTTGATTCCTTATTAAGCAAACGATTGACGCAGAAAACATGTTACCGAAACTTCTTGCATAATTGAAAGAAATATATGACGTAGAAAAAATTTTAGTCTTTTAAAACGGTTTATCTACATATATAAATAACTGCTCTTTCTATAATTTTAATGTGAGACACATAATAATAACTCTTCTACATTTAAATAGTTCTACATCGATGACAAATGCATTTTATCGTCATAATCTGAATTGGTTTAAGTACAACTAATTCGTTACTCTATTAAACTGTTGTTTACTAATTACAACTAATATGTTTTCTTGTTTATTCATTTCAATAATCAAACGTTTTTTTTATTATTTTATTATTTTTCCTATTTTCCTTATGTAACTTTTTCAGATAATACAATATTAATTCTTTTATTTATTATATTAGTCGTTATTCTTTTCATTTATTTGATCTTCATATTTAAATATTCATCTTATTAAAGCTTCTGCAACTTTTTAACTCCTAAAAGATTTTTTCTAGAATCTAAATAGGTTTTTATATCTATTCTCCTATTTAATATTTTTCTGATATTTCTATTTACTCTACTTCTAATCAGAAAGAGAGAGAGAGAGAGAGAGAGAGAGAGAGAGAGAGAGAGAGAGAGAGAGAGAGAGTAATTCTGTTTTCAATAACAGCGATTTATTACTTATCAAACCTAAACAACAAACCCTAACAAACTAAAAGCTCTTAAACATAGCGGCATAGCTATTATGGTCTACGGGGAAATTTTCCGGGGAGAGAACGGCCGTTAGCAAAAACTTACTATAACCAACTCGGATGGGAAAACTTGAATTAATTTGCCACTGCTAAAGCACAGGAAGCGAGGGATGAGAGACTCCGAGCGGCGGAAAATTTGCGCAGTCTACCGAGTCCGAAGCCCCTAATGGATCCTTAACGAGTTGAACAATCGTTAGAGGGTTTAAACAATCGTCCGGTTGGTGACTTTTTAAAAACAGCCGATTCCTTCGGCAAGTCCAGTATATCGAGTTGCTAGCGGCGACAGAGGCGAACTTTCCTCTTCGGCAAACTTAAACCGAAACTAAATGTCCGCAAAGTATATAATCGCAAAGAAGCGTACACTCCACGAAGACATCCCAGCTCGTTATCTTCGCCTCAGCCTCGGAAGATTTACAAACTCGCTATTATCTTGGTTGATTTTCCGGTGTTTGCATCGAAAACGCAATATTTCAGTGTTTTCAACAGAATGTGTAAATATTTAACGCTCTAGGTACGTAAAATACACAAGTTTTGTATTTTTAATTAAATAAAAATATCTATCTATAAGAGTTTCATTCATGATATAATATTGTTTTCATTTAATTAAAAATATATAATATTTATAAAGTATTTATATATATCTATCTAAATTAACGGCAAATAAAAATCTTATAGATAAAGATTTATATATTTTTATAGAATGTTAGATAGATATTTTAGATAAATATATGTAAATACTTTATAAATATTATATTTGCTATATTAACATAAAATAATTATCTTCCGTTTTGAATATGTTTATAATTAAATCCCACGATAAAATGTTCCATGTCTTTATTATATTTTAATTATTATTATATTATTCATATACGCGTATTATAGGTATGCGAGATGCTTATCAATTTATATCATACGAAAATTACTTGTTAAACGATTTATCACTATTTTGCTCGTTGTTCCTTCAAATCATGATTTAGCCAAAAAATAAAAGATGAAAAGATGAAAGATGAAAAAACCATATATGGAAAGTTAAATATAAAGTTGGTAAGTCACTTAATGTAGATTTTCGTAACTTGTTTAAGTGTAGCAATATTATGTTACTTATTTATATATATATAATTCTTATACATATATAAGAGTTAAATAAGTTATGAAAGTTATTGTTAAATAAATAAATAAAAATGAATAAAAATAAATAAAATAAATATATAGAAATCTGAAAGTGATAATCTAAACTTACCAACTATTATAACTATTATGCGGACATAAATTCTATACAACTATTTCTACGGGTATATGTTGCAAAGTTAAGATCATTCGTTCTGTCAGCTAACGAGGTACAATCCATAAAGTAACAAGGTGATATATCGTCCGACTCGTGAAAATGATCACATATCAGGTGATCGCTTACAGAGAAAATCAGGCCAGACATAAAAAAGATGGAAGAGAATGAACGTAGGTCCATCGAAGCTAATGAGAAGTAAGAGGCTACCCGATAGTACATCAACGATTACTATTTGATTTTTATTACTCTCATTTAATGAATTCTGCACAGTTGGATTAAGCGGTAGTATTATGACGCCGCGTCAAATGAGGGACAAGACTAACTAAAGATAGTCTCTGAATTTATTCTTCATCGCAGCGGTCATCAATCTTCTCTAACGAAATTACCTAGTTACATATATTAATTATATGTTTTCCAAAAACAAAAATCTCATGCAATTGCTTGAGACAATTGAAATATTTCAAGTCCTAACTGCAGGAAAATTAAATTTTCAACTATGTCAGTAATTTGACATTATGTAATATGCGAGCATAACGTAATATATGTATGATAAGTATATAAAATATTTATGATTTAAAAATTTGTCAATAATATATGACTATCATAATTAGCATATTGAATACAATAAATTTTTAATGGCGGATATAAAATCAATATAAAGTAATGAATAATGAATGTAAGCATCATAATTCCAATTTAAGAGAGTTTCTGCTTAAATAAATTCTATTCAATCAATTACATTAAAAAGATCACAAATATAATAAATAGAAAGAAAATAATTTTATCTAATTTTATATATATATATATATATATATATATATATATATACATACACACACACACATGCTATACATATATATAATATAGATATCTCTTATATGAATCAATTAAAATTCATAATAAAATCCAATGAAGTATCAAATCAGTAAAATGGATTTTTTCATTAATATCTGTTATCCAATAATAGCACAATACTAGTTAAAATAGACACTAAAAAACAGACATGCGACGCGGTCTTGGCAAACTGCCAGTATCACTTGCTTAATATACACAATGTGTCACATTTGTTATTATCCACTTAAGAACAATACTGCAATACTTATCAAAATTTCGTATATAAAACTGGCATTTCTATTATACTGTCGTTTTAACAACTGCCGTAGATATTAGATATTCGAAAATGTTGCCGCCATTGATATACTTTCCAATAAACTATCTTTGATGTCATACACAAACGAAATTATACAAAACTATAAAACAATTGAAAAAGATTTAGTTTGCTGATTATCCGTGTCTACTTTTTCTAAATGCTTTTATTATTTATTAATCGTTGTTTAATATTGACAACATTTATAGCTAGTCATTATTTTGGAACATTACAAAAATTAAAACATTTTTAAGAGTTAACTAGATAAGGCTTGTTTAGCAAATAAGGGAAGGATCAGAGAAATATGAATAAACGAGATTGTGCCACAAAGCCAATGAGAAATAGAAGCAAAAGTCCTTCCGATGGCGTCATCCAAGATTTTTATCGGTCTCAACTCGAGGCCTAAGAAGAGAGAGAAATGTATAGGAAGAAATGCGTGAGAGACATAAAGAGAAAGACAAGGAGAAAACGGGGATACACTGAGAATCTGCGAACAAGGAGAGAGCGAAAGAGAGAAGAGATATCTCGAAGACTCGTCGTGGTGCTCGGCAAAGGCCATTTACCGGTGACAGAGACAAATAGAACCGGGTTTCGTTCGAGCAGAGTCCGTGCGAGGAAGGAAAACTCTACGTGTGTCGTCTAGTTAGACGAAGCAGAAGGGAGGAAAGGGCAGGATGAGAAACCCCATGCGCAGAATGCGCTACGGGAATGAATTCCGTCATGACGTGCCCCTTTATGGCAGGAGTGTGACTCGATCTGCGAGTGCCCTACGTGCCCTTTTAATAATTTCGTAACAATTAACGAACGAGGCGCCCTTCACAGTATCAAACTAACAATAAATAGTAAACGAGAGAGAAGATAATAGAGAGAATGCATTTTTTACAAAGTAGTATTTATGATTAAAAAAACAATTGCTTAAATGTCATTTATAAATATTTATTATCATTGGATAAGTGTTTTACTTTGAATATTCTGTGTTATCTAGATTTTTAATATTTTGTGTAAATTATTACGAAAAATTAATGGAAAAGATTGTTTCGAGAATTAGATAATTTTAGCACACAAGACAATTCGACACTTTCTACTATATTTAAATCCTGTGTTCGTCATAAGAAAACAAGAAATTTTTTGTAAGAGACAAAATAAATCCTTCAAAGTAATACATTTTACGATAAATACTTATAAATATTAATACTAATAATACTGCAGTGAAAGTTTCTTGTAAATTGAAAAAATGCGATTAGATAAGTGAATGAATAATAGAAAATTTACAAAATAATGAGTCGGCATATGTTTGATTCCAACATGGAAACGGAGATAACTCGTTAATTTGCGACACGAAAGAACTAATACGATGCGTATGTGTACATATTTGTGTATGTGTGTGGATTAATATCAGGCGCGATTAATAACGGAGCGGGTTTATAAACTTCGATTACTACGCGCGCACGTGCTAGTGACCGCTCGTTGCGTATTATACGATCGTGCATATAAACCGCCTATCGCGGGTCAAAGTGGATAACGATGCTCGCTTACTGTCGAAAGTCGCTTACGATCGTTACTCGACCAATGCATGCGCTGCGAATAACACAGAATGGTTCAAAAGAAATCCTGCAGGTTTACTCGTGCAATTAAATAATTTACTCGATCACACATTTCAATATTGATAAAAATAATAATATTAAATAATACTATTTGCTGTCCTCCTTTTTTTCAATATGCTTCTTGTTTAATCAATAAAAGTTTGAAAAACTTAAAAATATATAGTTTACACTTTTCTTCCCGATTAAATCAGTTTTGTTATTATTTAATATATTTATTTAAAAATAATTGCAAAAATTATAAATTATTTTTTATACCATTGTTTAATTCACTAAAATCATATTCTAATATTCTTAATTTCGAATTGTTATTTATTTTTCGAGTATCAGTTATTTAGGAATTTATCAAAGAATTGATTAGCAAGTAAATGGCTTTGGAACACCCTCTATTCCACTCAAAAGCCCGTAAAGTTCCGTGGAAACGGTTTCGAGCTCTAAATGTAGTTAACGGGCGGCCGAAGCTGTTCTCGGCCCCTGTCGAAACGCCCTGCGCAGTGTGTCCCTAGCGAATTCGGGACCACCTTGCACACACTCCGAATGTAATTGCAGCTCATAATCCGTAGGGCTAACAAGCGCAGTTCCGAGGCGCAATATTAATATTTGGTAGTCATCAAAACGTTATTTATAGTCGCGCGTCACCAATAACGATCTGCATACCCCGTTATGAACGAATACCAAATTGTAGAATTTGTAGTCCCACTGGAAACTGTATTAGCTGAGATGCACTAGCATATGGCAAGAGGGACAAAGTTTGCTCTTCGAGCGCCAATAGGATGCGACATCTCATAAGATGAGTAAACATTGGCATTTGCTCGATCAACGTTTGCTAGTTGCTAGGTTTTTATTGCAAAACTTTAAAAGAAATCCGGAAAAGAGATAATATTTAATATTGTACAATAAATGAGGACAAATTTAGTCTTCTCAGGAGATGACAATTTTGCACGATAAAAACGATATAGAATATTTACTGTATACGAAGTTAAATATGTTAGATAAATAAATAAAAGTAAGATTTACAAAACATTATGATTTTAGAATTTAACAATAAATATTGGTTAGAATAAAGGCTTGTAGCGCTATTTTATATTACAATATATTTACATGTCTTCAAACAAAACTAGCATTTATATCATTCGACAA
>NW_017305180.1:920377-931512 GCF_001594115.1 Trachymyrmex septentrionalis
TTTGTAGCGCTATTTTATATTATATTTACATGTCTTCAAAACTAGCATTTATATCATTCGACAAAGCAAAGTTTTACCTTTAAGAATCTGTTTTTTAAATTGTGATATAGTGCTTTCTAACAGAGTTTTAAACAATTCAAGTCAAAATGCTCTTTTCATTTAATCCGCGGTAAATCAGTAACAAAAGGCCTTAGAAAGATTTTTTTAAATAATCTTGTAGGAAAAACTTTTAAGTTTCCATGTTAGAAAGTGAATAATTTTTGCAAGTTTTTTTGGACACGTAACAGTACAAAGTTGAAGAAAATTGTCCACTTTGTCTAGCTTGTAGTTTTCTATATAAAAATTATCAAACTCACAAAAACAGAAAGACAGTGACTTTTAAAACACTCTTTTTAAATTTAAATTTTGTTCATTTTTAACAAAGCTTGAACTACGAAGTTCAAAATATATACGAACTTTTGTTCCAACTCAATGCATATTTATATGAACAGTTTTTGCAAAATATTGAAATTATGAGCACAATATTAATAAGAAAAATCAATGTTTTTAAAAACTCAAACAACTATTATTTTATCTGTAAGTTGCAGTTCTTATTTTAAAATATATTTCTTATCACTCAAAGTAAATTCTGTCGAGAGAAAATTATTTTCAAGTTATTTTATTTACTTTAACAACTTTTTGTCAGAATTTCGATTCTTGAATTCAGGTCACATCTTGGTGTGTATCACTTAATACAAAACAGAGGCTGCGTTTCAACGAAACCGCGGCCAACTGTTCCCAGTATTACGAAATGGGGTGAAGACTTTGTTCAGAAATTCGAATAGAAAGCGAGGCCGAACATGAGGGTCAGAACTTACAACTTATAACTCAAAGTTTATAAAAGAAAGAAACAGGAGCACGAATGTTAAGAGAGACGTTTCGTGAAAATATGGTAGTGCCGCTATCGACGAGAGAGGGGATGATATGTCGACGATCGCAGGGAGATCGGGGATGAAATAGAAGAGGGATGTTGTACAGAGCTGCCTGTTAAGTTTCCCGAGCATTATAGCGTACGTCGAAGCCCCCCGAGAGACGTTGGGGTTTGGAGTTGGTTGTCCGGGAGGATCGACCCAGGGGTATGCTCACCGTCGTTCTGGCCTAAACCGACTTGGAAAGCGGGCAGGGAGTAAGAAATGGGGAACGGGGTTTCTCCCCGTTGCTATACTGGCTATGTCCTATGTGCGATAAATTGTCAAAAGTGTACGTGAAGAGAGGGACGGAAGAGAGAGGGAAAGGAAGAAAGAAAGGGGAAAGGTGGGAAGGATAGAGAAGGAGAGAGGAAAAAAAAGGGAAGAAAAACAGAGAGAGAGAGAGAGAGAGAGAGAGAGAGAGAGAGAGAGAGAGAGAGAGAATACAAAAAAGTATACTACGTCAAGATAACTAAATTTTGATTAATCTTTTCTTTTTTCTATATACATACATGTATATTCCTTTTATTTAAATGGATCAAATGTCTTGTAATAGTTTTATAAGTTCACTGAAAACATATAAATATGTTTATATATTTTCAAAAAGCGTAATAGATAATTAGATAATTTTAGAATATACCTTATAAACCTGAATTTACAATGTATTCAAAATATATAACATATACACGCGGCATATAAAATCACATGTATACCTACTTAATAGAAAAAAACAATGTGATAATATAATAAATCTATACTTTTAATCGATTAGAAAAATTAATATTTAGAGACTAGTATTAAACGTCATCAAATATTTATTGAGACATGTATCGCTTACAACAGATTTATGAAAACCGGTCATTTAATATAACTGACACTTCAAGTTTCAGGAAACTTCCATCATACTGCATTGTGCTGTCCAAACTCTCATAACAAATTGTTGTTGAAACAAGTACAAAATAAACAGTTAAAGATAATAGCTGACAATTATGATATCAAGTAAAATAGTTAACGATTTCCGTGTAACGTATAGATACAGCTTTATCAACAAAACTTTTAATTTGATAAAGCAAATTTATAAAATGTGTCGGATTTTGATATTAGTCCGATCATGATGGACGTTGGCTATATTTTCTTTACATTTTTATTAGTTATATTTAATAATTTAGTAGTTATATTTTAGTAATTATATTTAATAATCTATATATTGTATAATTTCATATCTATCTTTTAGTTTAAAGAATTTATTTTCATTTTTATATATATTTCTCCATCTCTCTCCCTCTACTCTTCACTTTTATTATTTCTATTTTCTTAATTTACTATATTGCAATACAAACTTTACGATGATAGTGTAACAGGCTATCGTTCATTATCGTGTGCAGTAATAGATCGAAGAACGAAAGGCAATGTCTGGATGACATTCGTCACAGTGCAGCAGTCACCGACGATGCGTCAGAACGTGATGAATCGGCGTAACCGAAATAATGCAACGAGATGCGCGGTCATGTTGGACGACCATATGGACGTGCATTTGCGAGCTGTCACGTCAAGAGAAGGGCTCGACGAAACCGCCACGAGACACCTCCGTTACATAGTATTCTGTGACATCGTGTCACAACTTCATGATCTGATTTCTGATTGCGAGTCAAAAAATCTTATACGAATATAGTAATAAGTAATAGAATAAAACAAAATTTTAACGCTTATAAAAACAAAAAAAAATCGAAAATAATAAATAAAATAATTTTTTTTTAATCAGAATTATTTTTTTAACTAAAAAAAAACTTTTTTCGCGAATCACTTTTATATATTTTTAATTATTCGCGATTGAATCAAAGTTCACACATAAAACATTTTCTTCTCACAATAAAATATTAAATTTTAATCGAAGCTCTGCAGTATATGTATCATTTAAGATAAATATTTGAGAATTCGTGAAGATTATATAATCCATAGTTATACTTGGAATTAGAGTAGAACCTCAGAACATAACACTTTTAACTCAGGATCACTTCAGAAATCGGATTTCGCGGTTACAACATAAGGTCGTATAATACCATGTATTATATAATATGACGTCGAGATATCGCTATCAGACACACCTGTCACACACCAACGTTCTAAGGTTCTCGACGACTTTCCGTTTCGTCGCGAGAATTCGTATAGCCTAGCTCTTCCCATTGTAACGAAATAGCAGCAGTCTGTGTCACCACTGTAACGTTATAACCACAAATCATTCGCGTTTTATCAAATAGAGTTTTCCTTCCAAATATACTGTCCAAATATACCGTGTAAATTACTTTTAGATATCATCAAAATAAACTAAAACGATAATTCTTTTCCTATGAATTTATTGCAAAATCTATCTTCTTTCGAAATCTTCAAATTTAAGCATAAATTTACAATTAACGTTTATAACCTTTATCTAAAAATAGCGCAGATTTAATATAAAAAATTTAGTTTTCTCAAATATTAAATTATATTATCTATAATATTGTCAAATACAAATTTCATATATATATATATATTTTTTTTTTTTAATTTTATTAAGATCATAATAATTTCCAATAAACAATTTTTATTATAAACTCATTTTTATATAATAAACTGTATAGATAGAATTTCAAAAGAAAATAATCTGTGTAGATTGTTAACAAAATGATTATTTGCAAGCGATTTAATGATACTTATTATACATAATTGCTATACCAAGGCATCAAATGTCACCAGTTGCATCGATAGTATAACAACAAACGCACAGCTGCACATTACTCACTGCGTGATAAACGTTTATTATAATAATTTGATTGCAATCTATAGAGAATCGATTTTTAAAATAAAATCAGTTCAACATTACACGCCGATTTCGGTAATTAATCGCTATGATATTCACGTTATCGATTACAACACAATTACCATCACGCAATTATAATAATGCCAAAAAAATCACATTTTGTACGCTATGATAAAAAAAACTCTGCATGACATTCATGGTGTTCTTAATTTTCCGAAAAAATAAAGTCAAGAAAAAATCTGTTTTCTTTCTTTTGTAAAAATTTTTTAAACAGCTTTTCTGAGACTAATAATAACCTGAGATTACATATCAGTAAATAACATGTTTTTACTGTTGTTCATACTACAGATATAAGTTCTGTCGTAAAAACTTTTGTGATAATAAAGTACAAACCTTCTTTGGTAATGTACAGCATATATATTATTTTTATGACAAAAATAATATTTATAATAAATGATTACAAAAACGGATTTTATTGTTGAATTACATACTTATTAGAACATTTATATGCGCAGAAAAAATGTTACGGTTGCCATAACTTGAAATGATAATTTTTGTCCATCAATATACTTGATTGTAATAACTGTAAAATGGACATATCTTTATACAGCCATAACCGTTAAAATATGCCAATTTATGGTTATCACACACAATCGTATAGTTCTTCTAACCAAAAAATGTATTAATGGGCGAATTTTGATCGTAGCAATTGTTGCCGTTTTTTCCGTGTATAAAAGAAATTTTAAGTCTTAAAATTATTATACATCGACATAAAGAACAATAACGCTGAAATCGTTAAAAAGAAAAAAGTCGGAAAAATACGGCAATGGAAAAACCTCTCCCAAAAAAAAATTTTTTTCCCAAAGTTTCGGAAAAACTTTCCTGGAGCTAAAATAAGAACAGTCTAGACAGTCTTAGACACTCATGATATTTATCGTAAACTTGTATACAGATTCTTAAAACACACAGTATCTTAAAACTTAATGACAGAATGTGTAACAGATTTCAAGTTCTTCCTTAAAAAAGAAAGACGTATAACAATATATTATATCCTTTATAAACAAAAAGTTCTTATTCAATAGCGTTATTTTTTCAAAGTGTCCAACTTAAAAATTATTGATACCAAATTTCAATTAAAAAGAGAAAATATTTCAAATTGATCGAAGGATATCTATTGATTAAGACTTCAAACTTTATGTGAGAGTTCTACGATACTTTATATTAACCGTAACCACATGCAGAAAGAAAAGGAGAAGAAACTGCTGATGCTGCAAACACCGAACACTTTTGCAAAAATCCTACGTTTAATACACTTTGGACGACTTTTAAATCACCTGGCGGAGCCTGTCGCATAAAGCTCTTGGGCCTCGCCCCGAGCTTGCAAGGCAACTTAAGGCTTTTCCAACCCACCTCTAATCCAGTTTTGATTATAAATCACTTAAAGCCGCCGTCCCGAGACGGCGAAACGAAGTTTCCGAAGGCTGTGCCACGCCGCGTCCACATTTACCGACTTGTCCGACCGGCCCGTAATTGAAGGATTTATCTAGAAAAGCGTTGCGTAGAGAGAAGTCGAGGATGTAGGTGGAAGGGCACAAGAGGAATAACTTTTTTCCAAACTGTCCAAGAAGTCTTGTTTTAAGCACTGTTACATCTACGATATCGATTATTTCGAAGCTATCTAATGATAAATGTTTTCGTCCATTCCGAAAGTGGCATAAATCGAACTTTGAAACGCAACCAATTTTACGCAAGATGCGATTACAAATTAACGTGGCATGACGGTTTTAATAGGATTATCTAAAATTGATTTACGTCCCTTCAGCATAAGCAGCAACTCGAGACTTAAGCAAATCACTACGTCTTGCTGAAACATTGTTCCTACGTGTTTATATTTAGATCTGCGTGTCACGCGTCATCACAATAAAACGCCCGTAATTCATCGTCCGAGAAAAGAGACGAAACGAGATTTCTAGGTTGCTATATAATTTATGACGTTCTAAATGCCATTAAGAGTGACACGGATATATTTACCGACTGTCTAAATATCTATTTAAAAAATGTATTACGATACAAGGAAAATTTCCTAAAAATAGGAAATATAATATAATATTATATTTTAAACTTCGAAAAAAAAATATATTAACATTGTTAAAAATATATTAACAAAATATATCACATACATGCAAAATTTTAACATATGTGAATAAATTATATTATTGAATTTTTATAATCATATAATAAATACTTTAGTATCTTTGTGGTTAAATTATTATTAATATTTTTTATTTTATAATAACGATAAAGAAGCCTGACAAAAATATTATGAAATAGATACTAAATTTAAAAGTGTTTATTAATTCGACCGAGTTATTCGACGCGGATTTCCTAAACAAAGAAAAAGGGAAGCGTCCTTGTGAGAAAAGGCTATGCAAGACCTCGTTAAATTAATTTTCATTGAAAGGGTTAACGAAGCGGCCGGCCTGTCTATGCGATTAAGCCCATCGAGATGCACTTTATTGATTATATTTCCGTCATGCCTTTCGCACAGATGCTACCCAAGCTGGTTTGCATTAAATACGACTATGGGTAATAGTGCGTCTTTTGTTCGGCCATTCGATCACGAATAGACTTATATGTCCCATAGTTCTATTTCTAAAAATCTAAAATATTAAATATTTAAAAATATTTATGTGTGTGCAAGTATTTCTACATAGGTAGACATTGGAAATATAAAATAACGTGCAACATCTTTTATATAACTATACAATTCTTATTGTCATAATTATTATTACTTTTTTAATATTATTTCTACATTTATTATTATTTTATTATATATTTCGATAATTTGTTCCATCAAAAGTGTTCGTTAAAATAACTTTTTTTTTATTTATTTATCTATATTATAATACTTAATTTATTATTTTTATCTTATCTTACAGATTTATAAAAATAATGCTATATATATATCAGATGGAGAAATTCTTCCTACAGTTCAAAATAACCGTCTTTATTTTTGCGTTTGTATCGTATTCCTAATCCATGTGACACATATCCGATACCAAATGACATTAAGTTTTTCCCAAAGTGATATTGTGAGATTAACTGCTGAATTATAATGTCGGGTGAATCACAGCGAATCACCTTACCAAGCAAGAGCCAATCTGCATTTATCGTATTATCACACCGCGCCAAGGTTCTTCATCCTAAATACGTCGTAGCGACATCAAATTGCAGTAGGCACGCATTACGTCAGTTTAGCAGGTGATTCATTGCGGATAACGTCGCGCCGAGATAATTGCGATCGTTATGCGCAAACGAAGTCATACCGTACTGTCGAGTGCGTATATAACAAGATGTCATATCGATTCCTAGAATCTATTACACATTGAAAAAAATTTCAGATTGAAAATGAAGAAGATTCTGATCATATCAAAGAATTCTGATTTTCTCTCTCTCTCTCTCTCTCTCTCTCTCTCTCTCTCTCTCTCTCTCTCTCTCTCTCTCTCTCTCAATTAGAATTATAATTAATAAATTCAACCAGTAAATTCTGATTTATCTATTTTCAATCAAAATTCCAATTAACGCAACCAGACTCTTTTTCCATTGCATGAGACTGAGTCCTTGAGAAAAAGATAAAACGTTTCATTATCAGACTTTATCGAAAATCTCGAAACAGGCAGTGTCGATATCAAAAATTATTTAAAGTCTAATGTCGATTAATTTCGGTTATAATTGTACGTTATAATAGTAATTAACTTTTATCTCTGTTAGAAATTTTTCTCTGTTAGAAACGCAAAGAAACAAATGCACTGTATGGTTAATCTAGCCTCAAGATATCTTTTCCAAGCAGACCTATTAGCATACGTAACATGTCATAGACGTAACTCCAACTGCGAGGAACTGTAGCATCAGAAGAAACGATTAAACGAGAGAAAGAAGCGCTCTAACACGGATATAAAAATGCCTCGAGTTTCCAGGGGAGGAATGAGTTAAAATTCCTCTCCCTCTTTTCTCGCCATCTAATTTTCCCATTCCGTGCAGAGGAACTGTGCGAAAGCAGAAACGCGAGCTTCGCCAAAGACGCCGAGCACACACATATTTACAAACGCGACTCGCGACTCTTATCCAGTAATCTCTTCTCCAAAGAGAACGCGCGGCGATGCTATCTCTCGACGAAATTGTCTGCTACAAAACTTCGTCCCAGCGATGCGGCGCGGCGGCGTCCGTATCGTTGCCTGCACCGGCGTCATTTTGCTTACGAGTAAGAACCGTTTCCGAGGGCAAAGAGACGCGATATCTACACGATAACTCGTGAATACGGTGGCGGTGGTGGATTTTTCTCGGGCGAGGCTGGTGGCGAAGAGACGACGACCGAAGGGTAGGGTAAGCCGCAAGCCGGCCAATGTAATTTCATCCACTTTTTATTGGCGCGAAAAACGGACTTTAAGGCCTTAAGCCACTTAGATTTAATAGCGCGACCACGTTATACGGCCGGCCGTACGTTCCGGCTAGGTCGGTGAGAAAAGAGAGAAGTAAAGGAAAGATAAAAGCGGAGTAGAGTGGGACAAAGATGAAGAAGGAAACGCTTTGGAAGATAAAAAAGATATTATAATATTACATGTTGATTAAATGCCAGACAGAAATAAGATAATATTATATCTTAATAAGGGTCGAAACTTCAAACAAGGCCACAAAAAGGCCTACAACTTAATTAAATTTCAATAGACAGTAACACACACGAACAAAAAGTTCAATCAATCTTTCCTCAAAAAAAAAAAAAGAAAAAAATCGATTATACCTACTAAATGTGCGTATCATTCTATATTATATATGAGTATACTGATATAAGTATATTATATATATAATAATAATAATATATAAATATGCTATATATATATATATATATAAGTATACTGATCAGTAATTTCATAATTTAACAAAAATATATATAAATCAGAGAGATAGAAACATGTATAAATGTATTAAAAATGTTTACATGAATGAATCAACATAATTACTTTTCAATAATAAAAGTAAAAAAATGCTTATTGTGATTGAAACACATTCATAATGTTCCGAGTAATAACGCGTCTACAAACACTTGTAGATCGCATATACGTAAATGCTATATATAATAACAACAACAGAAAGAGAAAGAGGGGGCGGAGAAGACATCAATTGAGAATTGTACACGCGAGATACAGAGCGGATTAAATCGTGTAATCCATTACACGCGCCGGTAAAAAGAGCATGAGCGCAGAGAATAGGCTTGCGCGTACATGGAACGGAACGGAGTGAAGCTCTCGCACTGCGCGCGCGAATCGCACCGCTCTGCTTTTGTATTAACCCAGTTCAATTCGCCGGGCTCTTTATTGATTCCGGTGCCGGCAAGGCGGTGTGAACGAAATCTCATTCTTAACAAGTTCAACGGCTCTGAGCCGTTGGTGAGCGTGCACTTTGTTACCGGTGTGTAACGGATCGATTATTGGAAACGTCGAACGACCTCGCTGAGGTACATCTCGCTCCGAGGTTAAATCGCCAAATCGACAGTTTTTCAGTCAATTCAAAATTGGTTACAAAGTAAATATAAATCATACGACATTTCAAAGATCACAATGAATTTGGCATGAACTTATTATTAATTACACACACAAAATAAATAAGAAAAATTTTTAAGACTTCAAATTGCTAAAAAATATATCATATTCCTCTAGAAATTTTGAGACTAAAGTAACGTATTTCTTAATTATCTTAAATGATTTTTTTATGCAAAAGAAATTAAATTATAACTTTAAATCTTGTTAATATACGTTTAGAAAGCTAGAATACATATATATAGCACTTAATTAGTTCAATATTAGACTTACATATGGTACATGTAATATTACCAAATCAATTAAGAGAAATAAGTCGAGAATTTTTAATCAAACTCGATCTTATGTAAAACATAGATGCCCATCATTCATGGTCTTTAGATCTGTTCTTTTTAGCTGAATGAACTTTTTGCACGGTAAATTTTTTTCTTTTTCTCTCCATGTTGGAAAGAAAAAGAGAGATGAGCCGTGCAAGAACTTTAGCTAAAAAGAACATACCTGTGTGTGTGTATGTGTCGCCTAGTCAAATCTTAAAAAATTACGTAGAACTGATAGTAAATAACATATTTTAAGAATTTCGTGAATGTATGCTCCATATTTCTATTCTAGAATTTTATCAGTAGTTCTGACCTTATCTTTTCGTTCTATCTTTATCTACATGTCTACATTATGCGCGCGGCACTTGTGATCTCCGTCCATAATAATTCACGCCAATTAACAAGTTGAACGTCACGAATTGAATATCACATCAAAAAGTAGTGTCCAGCGTACTCGAGTTTGAAATTTTTTAAATATTCTCCTCGACGCAAAAAAATAATTCTTGCGACGAGAAAGATGACAATTTTAATCACACAATTATCTTGGTCACATTTCAAGATTTCTTGAAAATAGCATCCGATTATCGCAATCTTGATCTGTGAACGAGATTTCTGGTATGCAAGGGAACTGTAAAGATGAAAAAAAAGGAAGTACGATATACGAGGGTGAGGCATACAAAAAGTATGCAAAAATGATGAATACCTCTGTTAACATTAGCGGCTACCGATTGTCGTCCGCTATTCTCTCCAATTAATTAATTACCATATTCGATTGCCGCGGTCCATTCGTATTAGTCAGTCTTTAAAAAGATACAAAACGCCTCATCATAATTCAACCGTGAGAACTTTAAAAAATATATGCAAAACATAAACGCGATATCATATTATTATGCCATAAGCATAATTATCGTGTAAAAAGAATGTAATACATAAAAAATTTTTAATGGAAAAAGTCGACCAATTAAATAAAAAAGAACATATACACTTGCTCAAATTTATCTCGTTGTATAATTCTTTTAAAACTATTTCAAAAGCTTTCATGTATACTGTAAAAAATGTTCTGATTAAATCAACAAAAGAGTCCAACAAGAATGGCATTTTAGAGTACCTAAATAAAATTTTCGGGTTTTATAATAATCATAAATTCTATTCGGTCTGACTAAAATACTATTCTTGTTGGGATCTTTTTTTCAGGATTAGCTGGAAAGATCTAGTAGGTGAAAAAACCATGGTAAATTCCGGATTTTACTATCCCGGACTTTATCCAACAGGATAAACTGACGAAAACTATAAAAGTAACCAAGATATAATACTAAAATATATTTACATACTTTAAAAAGCTATTTTTGCTTTAATTAATAAATTATATAATACTAATCACGATAGTTTAAAAAAAGATAAATCAATAGTAACGAAACACCTTATAACAAAGTATTTTTTAATTCAAGTTAATAGATATATAAAGAAAATATATTTTTAA
>NW_017305180.1:931612-946775 GCF_001594115.1 Trachymyrmex septentrionalis
TAGAGAAAAACATAATACTAACAGAATTAAATGTTTTTACTAATATGATCTAGTTTGCATTTATCATTCAATATCAATATCTTGTGACAAAAACTAATTTATTTGTTACGTCGATTCTTAATCTATCACCGATATTGTTCTGGATAAATTGTAAAGCACTCTCAATTAACGTTAAACTGGAATAATGAGATTATCTACTGAACAAAATATTGAATTAAAATATCAATGACAAAATTTTCTGATTTAAATTTATTTTATTACTTTTAATATCAAAGTTTTGCCGTTGTTTCTAGAAAATAGATTTTTTTAGCCGGTTTTTACTGGCACGGACTTTATCCAAAAAATGTAGAATATGCCAATCCTTCTATTGTTGCTTTTCAGAGCATTTTCTTCAATACTATCTTTGAGATTATCAGAAAGATACGGAAACTGTAAATAGTCTCATTTTTCAGTTGTAAGCTTTTTGCTTTGTCCTTTTTTGTCCGAGCACCCTAGGTATGCGTTTTTCGCATGTGCATTCGAGTCACCGCATTATTCTCGGCAAAGTACTGTCACGCATTCCTGCAGCGTTTCGTAATGTGCAGTTTTCTTAGCGATAACTGTTTTGCTTGGCGAAAGAAATCGTCGTAACGCGTAACACGTCTCGGTGTAATTGTTTCGCGCATACGACAGAATGCTCGTTTCTCATTTTATGAGCTGAAAATGATTAAATTCTCATGCATTAATTTTCTCTCATATAAATAAGTGGCTAATATAGCAAGCAGACGCGTGAGAAGAAAGAATGCTGTTTCTGACAAGATTCGCAAGATAGACCATCTCTCGTGCGTATCCATTTTATTGAATCTTTTTAACGACGACGATGATCGATTCGTAAGCAACGCGAATCACTCGTTTTCCCAGGAGACTCCGGGTAATCATACAACGGCACTCAACACCGTTAATCGATAGGTATTATTTCCTGAATCGCTCGGAAAATCGCTTGGCAATTTGCATTCGATTTATATTCTGAGAACAAGACAGATTATAATGCTTCGCGACGGAGATTAAGTCCTCGGATCTTCTTGACTCAAGAATAACTCGAAGGCCTTGGGGGATGGAATGGCAATGAAGCGATAGTTCAACTTCCTGACTGAACTTCGGTAAAACGCTATACTCGAAGCTTAATTCATTTTAAACGGTGTAAGTTCGAATAGGATAATTGAAACCATTGGAAATGAATGAACTGTATATAATTGATTTTTTAACATGTATTTAATTATTATTACGATATCATAAAAAGATATTTATTTATTTTAAAATTATTTAATGGTAATAAAATTATACATACTAAAGTAACAGCTAATAATATAATTATTTACAATTCACTCTGCTGTCTCATTTATCTTAATAAATTCAATCCATTCAAGCTATTAAATCCTAAATCAAATTCTAAGATTTAATTCAATTTAATTATACGTCCGTGTTTTAACGTTCAGTCATGTTTTGTATTTACATGTAATCTTGTGAGTAATACTTAATAATTCTTTTAAGCTATTTTACAAGTTTCATTGCATCTGTTCAAAATGGTTTTAAATCATTAAATTTTCAAAATGTTTACCCATTAGCATCAAATATAATTATTTGCCGAACACTTTCGTCGTAATTTGCATTCGACTGATATTCAAGATTAACAAACACGACACTTCAGTCGAGGTATCAAGTCTGTAATTTTTCGCTTCGAGAGTTCTCACGAATTAAGCTTAAGATAGTTCAAGAGTCTCAAAACGAATTACAAAGTAAAAGGAATACAGCTGCATGATATTTTGTTTCGCAAAGTGTTTTCAAGCTTATAATATTCAAGGGTATTAAGTTTCTCAAGTAGAAATAGCATAATCGAATAATAATTCCATGCTACAACCAACAATAAGGGATTGTTATTATGCTGCATGAAGCTAAACATTTGTTGCGATTTACATTCCATTGATGATGCCAGAATAACAAACATTACTGCTACTCAGGACGGATATTAAGTACAGATTCTCGCCAAATATATACACCGAAGGTCTTGGACAGGATTGCAATATATAAAGAGGCAAAAGATTCCACTTGCTACATGAACTCTGATATTTGTCTCGCAAAGCACTTTCGAACATATAATTTCTCGGAATCCGGTATTTCCGAAGTAAAATAATGGCTCGCAGAATCGAGTTAACGGTTTTCCGTGGCTAAGTGATTGGTATTATTTCTTACATGAGGCCAAGAAGTCTGTGATTTGCATTCGATTTGTGAAAGTCTGGGAAAATTTGCTCACTACGGTAATCTCAACGGATTCTACCGCGGAAATTAAATCTGCAAATCCCTCTAAATCCGCGGATATGTATATGTATCTTTTCTTCAATTTTGACGATACGAAAAAGAAAATGAATAAATCCTACAAATATTTCTCTCTTCATTAAAATTATATCTAGACTAGAACCTTTTACATCAAAAATACGTGCATTGTGCGTAATTTACAAGAAACTTATACTTGCTTAGGCTTTGGTAAAAATTACTGTGAAAAGAGATACAGAAACATCAATTCAAAATGTTAGACGCTTCCATGATTATCATCTTAATAAGGAAGAGAATCCATCCGTACCAATCAACGACAAAATATCACTTTTGTAGATTTGTTTCCAGAAGCAGAGAGATCTCGTATTCAAGTATTGTGTACGGTAAAAGAAAGCAATAATCTCGCAAATAGTTATAGTTTCGACTAACAGAAATACCTAACAAAGGAAAAGAAAATAAATTAAAGCTCCAAGATACAGATAATCTTTTCAATAATATGACTTTTCTTTTCAGCTTTTCGTTGATTGGTTTTCCCGATGCCGGAAACTGGCAAGAAATAATATTGACGTGAGCATAAGAAGCTTGTGGTCTGCTTGCGCAACAAAAAAATTTGACGTGCAAACAGCTGTGCAAGAAGACTGAGAGAAATTGAAAATTGCATCAGCCGATAGTAGTTTTACGATAATATCCCCTATATTATCGGTAACTGCGGATAATTCAAATACAAATTCACACTGATATAGACACTGAAGAAACACTTACTTTCTATGGAAATATTTGGTCCATTTATGGTTATTTAGTTCCGTCTGGAATTCCATTTAGATATCTATTATTGTAAATAAGAATATTTGCTTAAATTTGTCCAAAATACAAGAATACCCTTATTATTATAAACTATAAATGAGCAAATCAGATAACCATTTATGTATCTAAATTGATATTTTACATAATAATAACAAAAATATTAATTTTAACGAGACGTGTAACATAAAAAAATAGATACATAAAACGCGTTATAGTCATAATAAACGGATTACGATATGGAAATAATAAATAAAGCCACTAACAAAAAAAAGTTTTAAAAAATTTTCATGTAAAGAACATTTTGGAATGTTCTATACTACATATACTGTTAGTTGCTAATAATATTATTTACTTCTTTAGAATTTTGACGAGCAACGTTAGATATTTACATTCACTTCCGGCGTCCTAGTGCCCTTATGCCATGTTCACAGCGACATCAGCGCGTGACGGGAAACGGCGACACGCGATTCTTTCCATCAACGATTAGAATAGCATAGTCTAATATTCCGTGCACCACTAAGTATACAGAGGAATGAAAAGAATCACGTGCATTTTCTGAACACGTATTCTCATTGCATTTTACCGCGCTTTAAAAAATTATTTCCCATTTTTAGAATTATAAATGAATTGTTTTATTTACATAATTACACGGAATTTGGATCATTAAAAGATTTTTTTTCAGATTATGTTACTTCTTCAGCATCAATTTTTATTGTTTAAATTTTTATTTATTATATAATTTTTTATTATAAATAATCAGAAATTCTGTTTGGTTTTATCAAAATGCCATTCTTGTTAGATCCTTTTGTAGGTTTAATGAGAACATTCTTCTCGGTGAAATAAAAAAAAGAAATTATTTTTTGATCGAATATGCTTATGTACATAAAATGTCTACTAAAATAGATAAAGAAAAAAAACATACAATTACGTAATAAATATAACTTTAAAAAATAAATATTAATACTAAAGAATTAACACAATTTAAAAAATTTTAAAGATTCAAGTTCGCTTACATTAAATAAATAAAAATTACATGAAAGGTAAATATAGAAGTCGTACATATAAACAATTTTAGTGGAATAATTGAAACTTATATTAAAAATTGATTTTCGTGTCGATCAAAATAAAGCAGCGCAAACTAGGAACTTTGTTAAATTCGGATTAAATGGATAAAGTTTCAGTAATAGAAAGTAATGTCTTTCCGATCGATCCAATCAGTGCAAGTTCGTTCATTTCTTCCAAAAGAGAAATCTCGTGGAAAGAGACCAAGAGCTCTTTAAAAGAAGAAAATATTACAAATCACAATTTGTAAATTTCCACTCGAAATTAGCTAGAGAGAAAATAGCGAAGTATAATATTACGATAATGACATAGTCGGTATCTACGGATCTATTATTTGACGACAGCCTTGTAATAATAAGTGCAACTAGTCGCGCAACTTTGTGGCAGGCAAAAATAACCTGTATGCCGGTAATTTGTCTTAATTACGCCCCCGATAACCACAATAATTTCGCTAATACTGCGCATAACGTAGTCGTAGAAATATTTCATAATTTTATATTACATAACATCAAGATGATAGAAAGAGAGAGAGAGAGAGAGAGAGAGAGAGAGAGAATGAGAGAAAAAGAAGAAAGGAAAAGTAGGATAAGAAAATTCTTGTAAATCTCTTTGCACTTTCAAAAGAATAAATAAGTAAATGTTTACAGAAAAAAGGTAAACTAAATAAAAGAATAAAAAGTAGATAAAATTTTATTAAATTGTCTGAAAATATAATTTTAAATATAAGCGTTTTAAGTGTAAAAGTCCTATGTATAAGTGAATAATTATTCTAAAAATGCTGCAATACAAAATTATGACAAAAAATTCTTTATAACACTTATTATTCCTTTAATGCGGATAATATTATACATTATTTGCAATCGCATATCTGCAAATGCGTGTTGAAAAAAACATGATTTTACTGAACATTGAAAACTTTACTTACAAAGAGATTATAATAGAAATAAATATTAAACATATAAAAGTATGGATACAATAGATCACGATCAGATAAAGTATCGCAGGATGATTTCTTTGAAGCAACTGAGTTCATTTGCACATACAGTGCCGAGCTGGTATTAAAACGGAACCCCAGTATAGACCCATAACTATTTCGTACTTGTGGAGAAAATTGCTTTTCGTTGTTTCCACGACGACGATACGGACGGGATTATTTCGTTTGGAAGCGGAAATAATTTGCGTTCGTTTGATCCTCGCACTCTCACTCTGTCCATCTATTTCAATTTCTCCTTCTCTCTTTACGCGACAACGCGAGATGAAAGGCAAAAGGATGTCAAAAGAGTATTCTCTTTCACTGTGAATAAAATCCAATGAAAGCCAGAACATCATAAACACGGTAAGCTGATTCTTTATCATAACGTATTCGCTATCAAAGATAAAAAAAGAATAAGAGATACAATTATTAATGTTGCTTTATTCAATCTTCTTTTTCGACAATTTATATATATAAATTTATATAAAAATTTAATGTTTCTTGTTACATTTACTGCTAGTTCTGTTACGTAAGGTTTTTATTGTTTTTACCAATGCGAACATGTTACAATAAAAGTAGCAGCGCGTGTTGAACGTCATTCATTTCACGATTATGTTTTCGCTATTATCTCCAAATGTCATGCGGTTCATCGCGATTCGTTTGATCTTCGCACTCACTAGTTCGCTTTGTACCCTTGACAAACGAAGGAGGGAGAAAAAGAAAAAGAAAAAGGGTCGCAGACTGTGAGTTACCGAGTATAACATCGTTCGAGGATGACGGTTTCGGTATAGCACCCAAACCACCACCTCTTCCCCTTCCCCTCCCTCCCTCTCCTTGCTTCTCATCGTAATAACGGTTCGCCGTTTTACAGCTGGTCGACTCTTTTATTCGAGGATCCACGTGGATGGAAGGATCCGAGGCCATTCTAACACGGAGTTTCCCCGAGAGCAGAACGGGGCACCAACATTCCGTCCCGCAATTTGCTCGGTGTAGCCGCGCCAAGAGGCCGTTTTTATCGCCAAGGTAAACCCACCAGGATGAGAAACGCCCGATGTCGCGGATAGAAAGCCAACCCCTACCTCCCTTTCTCCATTGCTGTGCGCGACAGGTGAGGCTGATCGCGCGTTTGATTAACACGTAAAACACGTTGCTAAGAAACACCTTTCCACCAACTTGTTTTTCTTGTCAATTATTAAAGACCAACTCTCCCTGAATCGACTTTTAATAAAGAAGAAAACCCCGAAGGTCCGGGAGAATTTCATTAGAAGGAAAAAATGTATAGTTTGTAACTTATTTTTAGAAATTATTTTGAGAAATTAAATTAATTATCTCTGATATCCATTGATTAGATTAAGAAAATGTCATTGTTTCATTTATATCTTCTGCTTTAATTTTAAAGTACGTCGCTTGAAAATATATACAGCTTTCAAAAATTAAAGATAATAATATCAAGAAATTAATTTCTAAAAATATTAACAAATAAAACGTATACATCGCGATCTTTTGTTTAAAACACACTTTGTCAAAATTTTAATTAAAAACTAATTTATTATGTTATACGAAGAAAGTTGTTTTCTTGATCAATTTAAAAAAATTAAAAAATGCTTAATAACTTTAAGAGGTAAACAATACGATTTATATTGTTAGTTATTTCAAAGTTTCTACAAAAATAGAGTTTACTTTTCTCATCAATATTAAAAATATCCGACTGTTTGAAATAAAAATAAAAAATAGAAAGAGAGGAAGAGACAGACGGACAGAAAAAGAGAGAGAAAGAGGGGGGAGAGGAGAAAAAGAGAGAAGTGGGCGCAAATAGACATAAATATGGTTTTTCAAGTCGTTAACAAGATTAAATTATCTCTTCATTCGATAATCATTTTTTAATCATATTTTGTCATAAATTTATTGTCATAAATTTAAAACTACCAAAAATATGTAAAAATGAAAATACTAGCAAAAATGTATGAAAATTTCTATGTGTCAAACTCAGATACATCAACTTTAATATTATAAATTTTAGAAAAATACCATAGATATATACACCAAACATACATGCGTAAGATACGTAATTACACATTTTATTTTTATTCAATTCATAATGGATAAACTCATTTAAAAGAGATATCTTTGAAAAAACTGCGGTTTTTCAAAAGAGAAAGTTGACGACTGGAATTACAAGTTGTGTTCTTTCTCGCCGAACTCTTAGCAGCAGAGTAATGACTGTTCATGTCTTGAGAAAT
This sequence comes from Trachymyrmex septentrionalis, assembly GCF_001594115.1. Taxonomy (NCBI): domain Eukaryota; kingdom Metazoa; phylum Arthropoda; class Insecta; order Hymenoptera; family Formicidae; genus Trachymyrmex; species Trachymyrmex septentrionalis. The sequence continues at coordinate 939,002 of NW_017305180.1, forward strand.
GTCGTTTGAAAAATTCGCAAACACGATGGTTAATCTTATTACTGAATCACTATTATCTTGCAATGTCAGTGTGTCAAAGACGAAGGTCGCTCTAATGCTAAAACTCTACTCAATTAACGTTTCTTAAGCTGCTGCTATAGAAATAATCATCGTGTCGCAAGAATCATTATGATTGAGTTGGACACGTTATTACGATCATGTTGCGGTAGCAGCGGAAGGTAATTATATTTCCACATGTCGGTTTTCTCTACCAGCGCAAAGTCGTTAACGTAGAATAAAAGTTGTGTAGTTTTATGTAGTTTATGCGTACGCATACATTAAAAAGATTTTTGCACTTTTCCAATATACACTTTTGCGCAATATAAATTTATATATTGACTTATATTTTCACAAAATTGCTATACGAATTGTTTGTAAGATAAAAATAGTTGAATTAAAAATTAAATAATTATATTTTTCCATGAAAATTAAAATATTTTTTATATTTTCTTTTCGATATACATCGTAATATCATATTTTCAAAACTGATTTCGAAAAACTCGAAAACTCATGCAAACATATAAAAATAAAATTAAAAAATTCCCTGTAAGTTACATAAATATTTAAGAATTCAAAAAGTCTTTATATTTCAACACAAATTCGAAGAATTCAAGGTTAAAATCAACCCGTCAGGTCCAAACAGGATCAAGAATGCGATCGTTTTCACAAGATCGTCTCGCTCTCACTGGGCCCATCGAGATGGGCCCGAAACGAGTTCCAGGAAGAAAGACAAAGGGTCTATAATGATGGTAAAGTAAAGCGGTAAGCGAACAGGCCACCAAAAGACAAAAAGAGAGAGAAAGAGGAATCGTCGTTGCTGGTCTCGACAAAAGTTAATTTGACTTCGCACGCTCATTGCGAAATCGTCGAGACTGCAGCCTCAGCGAGGACAAAAGAAAATATGTATACATCCTCTTTTTCTACGTTTCTTCGAAGAAGAAAGGCCTCGGAAAAGGAGGTCCGGTCGCTATTATCAGAATGAAGGAACGAAAGACATACTTATCTCTAAGAGAACCTTCAAACGAGAGATCGAAAAGACCCTGAAATTGTTTAAATTTTAAATCATTTGTAACACATTTGGTCTGCACGAAGATTAATAGCTCTGACCATCCTCTCTTTTTTCTCTCTCGAAAAACTGAGAACAAGAAAAAAAGCGCATATGGTACTAATTGTACGAAAATATAGAGATGGACGGCGCATGTGAATTCACGTTTCAACTGGGAAGAATATTCCTGCTTTTTAACCCTCTCGTTTTTAATTCCAGATTAATGTGATCCATAAAAATTCATATAAAATAAAGTCAAAATTCTTAATAACTTGCAAACATATGTAGTTACTTGTTGCGCGTTGTAAATGCGCGTAGACATAAATTTCATGAGAGTATTATTGGATAAAAAGGAAAAACAAATGTTTCCATGAACATGCTAATCTCTGACAGAAGAATGATGTTGCTAAAGTATAAAAAATTTAGCTATGGATACAAATCTAAACCTATTTTGTTAGACCATCAAAATAATTATGTAGAAATCTCAAACTGTTTGCTAGAACGTCCAAATGTTTTGCAGCATTGCTCATCGTGTTTGAAATTTTTTATTTTTATTATCCAACAAAGTTATTTTTAGGTCAGTACATGTAGCTAAATGTTTAGATACATCAATAAAACCGTTCTTTCAGTGTGGTAACCTGAAAGGTATGCTGGTGACTCACCCTGTATACGTCAATGTTAAAATACCAAAATATTTTTAACATGAAAAATAAACACAAAGAACATAAAATATGTAATTACAATATCACTCAAATTTTTTTTAGAACATAATATTCTCACTAAATAATGATTTAACGAGGATATTAAAGTATTTGCTAAATAAAGATACGCCTGAAAAAAGAAACAAATATTAAACGAAATAGTAATAGGCTCAAACCGTAATTTATAATGTATGTTGTATGCTACTGACTAAGGGATAATAACATATCTGTCATCGAAATCGTATCTAAAAGGCATGAAATTTAACGTACCACACCTAAGACTGATTCACGTTTATTAATACATATTTAATGTGTTACGGAATATATGCAGTGACGAAATTAAAGCGCACCGAAATGAAAACGATAAATCGTTTACATAATGTCCTTGAATATTCATCCCGATTGACAGAATGATAAACGAGTCGGAATGAGATAATTATAAGGAAGGTTCACACAAACACAAATTCACGGAATTACGCCTCTATGTATATGTCGTATAGAAGATTATAACGTTGTCATGGATCTACCTCTTTTCTATACTAATCCCGCCTCTCTCGGAAGAAAAGGTCAACTCAAAATATATATAAAGTATATATAATGTATATGTGTGTATGTGTGTTTTTATGTGCGTTTATATTAAGTTGTAATTAATAATTATAAGGAAGAGAAATTATGTAATTATGTGATCATCCTAATACTTTTTTAATTAAAGATATATTCATAATCTAATTTTACATTTTTTTCAAATAAAGAAAAGTATAAATTTATATTATGTGATATTGATAATTGATCAGTACTCAATATATTTTCGATTTTAAATATATTGAAGAGAAACATCTTCAATTGTTATCAACTACATCAATTGTTCCGAATAATTCGCAAACTCGTGTGCAAGTTCATTTCAGATTTTGCACACGCAACGCTGTCGATCTATTTATAGAACAGCACTCACTGTCTACCTTTTGATTAGCATATCGATAATGAGAAAGATAAAGACAAACGGAGCAGAATTCTCGAACGCATACTTGTCGGATGTATAATTTCTCGACGCATGACGCATCTGGACGGAATGTAAATGTAAGATTTCATTTTCGACAGATTCATCACGTGCGTATATAACAAAAATAAAATTGTTAAATTTCTACTAGGATTTTATTATATGTATGTCTATATATGTAACATATATCTATAATATAGGTTTTTAAGACGGGAAATTAAATGACATTCGGAAATATAAAATTAATTAAACTATTTATAATACATACACATACATATGTATATATGATTAATGTGACCTATACGCACGAAAAGGTTGGTTTTGTTTAAATATATAAAAATTTAGCTAGATACAAATCTGAAAATAAATTTTATTTTATGGACTATGAAAATAATTACAGTGAGTGCAAAAAGTATTCGTACAGAGAAAATATCTTGTTAAAAAGCTTTATTTTTAAAAAGTAAATATTATCCAGTGAGAAATGAGTCATCAAATTGTCGAAATCAAAATGTCGAATCGATATTGATACGATAATTTTAACACTGATTCGACGTTTAATTGGCGATCATTTCTTGCTGGATAATTAACAATTTATTCATAAAAACTAAAATAGACTATATGTTTTTTAAAATTATACATATCAAAAAGATGTGTATTAATTATAGAAAATATATCATCTGAAAAATAAGCGAAAATAAAAAATTCCATTGTTTGGATGCTTAAAAAGTATTCGAAAAATTTAGCTTCTAAAATCAGAAATACATGCAAAGCTCGTTTGTTTATGTTAAAACAGAATATATTCATTGCATAAAATTGCTAATCAATGTTTATTTTTTACGAATAAGACTGTTTTTATAAAAAATTTTCTTGTACAAATACTTTTTGCTCTCACTGTATGCAGGACGTCAAACTTGTTAAAATGTCGGAACTTTTTGCAGAATATTTATCATTCTTGAATTTCTCACATAAATACACTGGAAAAAAAGATTGGTTGCTGCAACAATTAATCTTTTCTTTCAGTATATATATTGATGGTCCAAGAAAATTTATTCAGATGTATGTAGTCGAAGTTTTATATATTCAGCAAAATTGCTCTTTGCGTAATTAATTCATGATTATATTTACTACATCATATATTATATATAATATATGTATATTATATAGTTCTATTATATTGGACTAGTATTGTATGAAGATTTTAAGATATTCCTTGAAGCGTTCGCCAATCCTAGTCACATATCTTACACCATCTACGTGATATGATATCCGCCTCGGGTAGACGCATATTTGGCGAGCAGAACTGGCTTTACTCGCGCACGGGCGTCGTGATATGATATACACATACATGCGAAGCAGTACACGACACGTAGAGCATAGATGCACCGTCGCACATGTAACAATACGATCGAGCGCCTCGCGGGTGTGCAGGCGTGGATTATTATGCGAATGATTCAGTGACCAGTCACTCGCGCGAGTTCACGGCTGCTTTCTTGCTATCTCGTCGATAGCACGATACATTTGTGATTCTGGTAACATGACAGGATTGACGGCACGCCGTAACAAAGTTTTCTTATTAAGCGAATCGAGCAAGAGTACCGTTACGAAAGATAGAGATCACGTTACATGCAATTAGGGCAATGTGTCGCTTAACCCCGCGCTGGCACAATGTCGTTTATCGAGGAACGTGCTCTGAAAGTATTACGTACCGACACTCGCTATCTTGCACACGGATAGATGTATCTAAACATTTATTTTACGAGAAAAAAAAAACGAAATGCTAAAGTAGTGTGTTAAAACAACTAGTGAGAAAAATCAAAACCCAATAATCAAAATAGTATTTTCTAACTGTTTTGGTAATGCAAACAATAAGAATCTTTAACTTTTCTAGATAAAGAAGATATTCCATCCGTGTAACTAAATTTATTTTTAAAATTGATTATCTTTAAACTTGCACATCCTTTCATTTTATCGTACATATCTACTTCTTATAAAAAAAAAATGATTTTGCGCTGAAATATCTAAAAATTTAGTTAATTAAAAATCTTCAAATAATTTTGTTGGACTATCAAAATAAATATGTAAAAAATTCAAATATAATTAGCTACAAAAAGTGTTACAAACAAATTTAATATTCTCGCAAGGACTTGAGCGTCCTACATAATTACTTTAATTTCATAAAATCTTATTAAAATTATTTTCATCTGTATCTATTATATGTATATATTTGAATTTTTTTTAATACTTCAGCAAGACCATTTTTTGCATGTACCTACATTTCATATTTCAATTATTCTTATGAAATAAATTAGTTTTAATCGCTAATTGGCAGCACACGTTCTCTATCAGAGATTTCTCTTTAATACATTCACACCTCTTTCTCTCTCAGTATTCGCCGTTCGCAGCTAAAAATTTGTGATCCCACGATGCGACGGTCGGGATGCGGGCAAAGACTACGCCTGCATAAATTGATTAACCCATTCATACTTTCAGCTCATCCTCCCCCGTCTCTTGTCCATTCATCGTGGTTATGCGCCTCGCCGTTATAAAGCCGACTCCAGATGACGCGTTCGCTTATCAAGTATTCACGGGTACTACTAAAACGTTTGAATAAACTTTGCGGATATATCCCTTGAGTTAACCTAATCAATTTCGTTCGTAAGATCGGAAAGTTCCGTTAAAATTCACTTTTAAAAAGTAGAATAATATTACTTAATCACATTCATCTGCAAAATTTTAATTTGCAACAAATTCTTAAGAGATGGAAATTACAGGTTATTTAAATTTAAAAAAATCAATTATATTATTCCTTTACTACAAAATTGACAACTCAAAAAATTAAATTTCTTAGAAAAAGGTAAAAAACTATTTTTTTACTTGATAGAAAATAACTAAAAAGTATATAATAATTCGAAAATAAACTAATCAAAGAATATATGATAGAAAATGGGCTAATTAAAAAATATAAGAAAAACGAATATGTTTTACGTAATCAAATGTTGTTACTATTTAATTGTACGTTCGTTTTTATATTCCGTAATTTCGTATAGACTTCTTCCACTCTATTGAAACGAGTATGTATCTATTCGAACACGACACATTATATAATGACATTGCTCCTTAATATTCTTCCTGCGATGAAACAAAATCCAACAGTAGTATTATACTTTCCGAGATTATAATTACGTCGTTTCCGTGCATCTCTCTGTACTACGTGCGGCATGACTGCGCTGTTAACATCGCAATATCGTCGCCTTTAATGAGAGAACTAACTTTTTCGTTGTAGAATTGCTCAAGTCAGAAAGACGCTTATACCATAAGGATAACGCAGACGCTACGTCGATTCTCATCAATAGATTCTTTTCTTTTTCATACACATTCATACGTACAGTCAAGTACACACGCACACATACAAATATTTCATTTCAAAACTGCATCTCACTCGTACACGAGTCTGGATGATGTATATCTCTCCATTATCCATGCCTGTCCATCTTTAAATAGTCCGTAAACAGTGATGTAACTCAAGTTACTTTACTAGTAAAATAATACATTTCCGCTCACCCACAATTTCACAAAATATTATTTACAGAATTTCTAAAAAATCTATTTACTTACACTAAAAAAAAAAAATTTGCTGAATTTCAATAAATATTTGTTTCAAAAGTACTAACAAAATATTTCCTTACAATAAATAAAAATTTACTCAAAATAAAAAAATTATACTTAAATCAAATAAATGTATATTTACACTTAGTAAATATTTCGTCAGTACTATTGAAATAAATATTTATTAAAACTTAGTAACCTTTTTTCAGTGTAAGATTCAAAGAGCTAAGATTTACAGATTTACTCTGTTGATTTTACCCGGATATCTTTAAAACTTAGGTATATTTACTTAAAACATTAAAAAGCAAGAATTTTCAACATTTTTAAAAATCATTCTAATAAATATGTCAATTACATCCAAGTTTTTTAATTTGTTAAACAAGAATTATCTTACGAACGCTGCAGTTTGAGTAGAAAAATGTTGGAGCTGACCACGTATCATCGTTTACTTTTACCTTCACGATAGACTCCGAGGAAAATACATTCTGTATAGGCACTGTTGACACAGGCGGAGCTTATCTACTTTCTCTGAAATCGGTGTCTAACGTTTCACGAAGCAATGAGCCTTCAAGCTTGAAGTAGTACAAACCGCTCGAAAATGCTACAGTTTTCTGCAGTGGACGGAGGAATAAAGAGCGCGTTGTGGCCGTTACGAGAACGGTGGATTACACACGATTCACCGCTCCAGACTCAGGGATGATATATACGCAATGGAATACCGTAGGGAAGAATACTGGCCGCATAAATTTGGGGGGCGAGTCGTGGCGACGACGACGACGACGACGACGACGACGCTAAGCGACATATTTCCCGGACTCGCGTTTGTATCCCGAAACGGTATTAAAGTATTAAAACGTCCCGGTGAACGTTCTCTCGTCCCATTCCCGTCCTGTCCTGCCTTCTCGGATCCTTCTGTTTTCGATTCTCCGCGAAATACGTATTACGTATTATATTCGAAACGCGAACGTGAAAACTGCGTTATCTTGTCACGAGCGCGAGAATTATTTTATCACAAGCTCCGAAATAGAGAACTCGTGAAATATTCACGCGTGCTCCGAAAATTCTCCGTATCTGCACTGCGAGAGAATACTAAAATATTAAACTGCGAAGAACGACTTTACTACTCTGCGTCTGAATAGCTTGTTTTCGGCTTGATTCAAGAAGTCAAATGCATATGCAGGAACGTTAGTTCCTCGAAAACGTTAGTGTACATAAAGTATCCTTAAAAGACAAACCTTCAAAGAAAAATTACTTAGAATTGCAGAGATTACTTAGAATTCTTTCAAAAGAAATTTCGTCATTAGTACTCTATTTATCGATATTTAATATATATATATATATATATATATATATATATATATATATATATATATAAAAATATATACA
>NW_017305180.1:946875-962690 GCF_001594115.1 Trachymyrmex septentrionalis
TACGTTTTTCTAAATGTACATTTTTTTTTTATATAACATGTTATATTTTATCAATAATAATAATCAGTAATAAGTCAATCTTATACTTCTTGATAATTAAACGTTGATGCATATATTTGGATAAAATAAAATAATTAATTAATTATTTAATTCTTAAAATTAAATGTTGTAAAATAATACTTGTGTATTAATAAGTATTAAAACGTCCCAATAAATGTTCATTATTTGATATATTTAAATAACCCGTTAATAATTGTTTGAATAATATTTTAATCTATAGTTTTCAGTAATGCTTAGTACTAATGACTTTTTGTAATAATGACAATGTTTCATTGTTGATTATATGTTTTTCAATTTCTCATTTTTATATTAAAAAAAAACTGCCATCGATTTATTTACAACTTGAGAATTTACAACTTTGAGAATTAACCTTTAGAGGACGAAGATCAATATTTTAAATCTTACAGTTTTTCCTGAGTAAGATTGGTTATAATTCATTATTTCTCATTTGATTCTTTGCTTCAAAATATGATGACATTTCAAAGCACTATGACCTGTAAAGATTAAGACTGTACTGATGCATAGTCGACGCGAGAGTGATATATATATATTTGTACTCTGACAAATTCTCGGTTTCACACTATTCGTCGAAACAATATTAAAATATTAAAGTCTCGTGGAAGTGTCTTTTCTCGTATGAATATTTCGTTTTCGATTCTCCGGGAAACCGCATTGTGTATGCATACTCGGCTACGAATCGCATTGAATACATTATTTTATTACGAACTCCGATTGCATCGAACACCGATTGATGTGTTTTTATCCTTTCCAAAATGCAATTTTCTTCCTTTGTATAATTGATAAATGATTGCAAAATTTTATAAATATCAAAGATGACCGCGTCTGCAATTGCAAATGCACAAAAGTAACAAGAACATATTATGCAATTCCACACAAGGAATATAGTAGGATTTCGAATATTCTTTGCATGAAACAAACGTATGCGCATATTATGTACGCTGTATAATAATCACATCGGAGCCACATATATATCTACCAAAGTTATGGCTGTTTATTGTATAACTAGACATTGAGAGATGCTAGAATATATAAGTTTGAAAAAATGACAACTGCGCTCCGAACGACGATGTGTCTATGTTTAAATTTGAATTACCAATAAATTATACTTAAAATTATATTATAAATAAATTATAATCAGGAGAAGTGAATAATTCTAGATTCTCAAATCCGAGAAATGAAAAAAATTAATAAAAAAGCATTATCTCTACACTAAATGTTACAAAGCTTTAGATTTAAAATTTAGAAAAATATACGATGTAAAAAAATTAAATAAAACAAAATGCATAATAGCAAAGAAAGTGATGACTAAACACGCAGAAAAAAAGGCAAGAAATAATTCTAGAGCATTCTACAGAACGGAATATCGACGTTCATAGACAGATATAAAAATATAATAAGATAAGAGAGTAAAACGCTGGTAAGAATGCCATTTTATTTCGTATCGTGTCCACAATGCTACGACAAATGCTCGCCATTATTTTCTTTTAGTACACGCCAAAACATACTTTCTAAAACACTCCTTCACAATGAATCTTGTTAAGTCACTTTCCGCCGACAACGTAATGTATATCGTACAAAATTTAAGAGTTCGAAAGTTCAGTATCTTATTAATCTATATTTCAACACAGGGCAATATTTCGATTTTAATGTATTGTATTATTTTTAATTGGCAAAACAATTGAAGAGAAAAATTCGCGTTAAGCGTATTCGTAAATTAGTTTCCATTAGTTCGCATTAATGCTCCTTTCCTTAATCGCTTTTTTTCTTTCGACCCGTTAGACAACTTCGCGTCACGCTTAAAATTTCATGATGCCCTTTCCTCCCCCCCTCCCTTCCACCAACTTAGAATTCAATGCAGAACAGCGGTTCTCAAAATTCCTTTCCACTCGAAATACCTTTAAATATCACAAAAGAAAATCTTTTGCTGCTACAGGAGACTTAGATAAAGCAATAGTAGAGTGCACAAAATATTTCTCGAATTTCACACGCACTTCCCTTTGTCTGGAACTTCTTTGAACTAAAATGGGTTTTTACTCCGAAAAATGGGCATGTTGTTTCCACATTTTTGCGGAAGTCGACTTGAAATCCGTAGAAAATGTGAAAATTACATGAATGTCCGAATCATCATATAAAATGAATAGAATCTAGTTTACAGTGGCGATTCAAGCGGGAGAGTCAGCGGGAGTCGAGAGGAGGTTAAGAACCACTGCTCCAGAGCGATGTTCTTAAACACAGACTACAGAGTGGACTCGCTTTCTTTCCGACGCAGTAAGTATCCAGATACTTACTTCGAATCGAGCTAAACGAAGTCCAGCTGCCCGACGAATGCAAAATGCAACGGTCTTTTATGCCCCATAATCGACTCGCAACACTTTGCTTTACGCGTGAAACCGATACCTGAGAATAAAGCGGAGATATAAAGAGGATCTGGATCTTTCGAAAGAAAAGGCTCCGGGGTTCGCCCCGTACACAACTCGTTGTATTCAAAACAGAATTAAATTGCCTCTCTAGAGAGTGTCGAAACGGGCGAACGCGATGAAAAGGAATCGGCGAACGTGCGTCTGAATCTGATCGATTAAGCTTAATTATCTTTTGGTGTGGAGTGTAACTTTTATATCCACTTTTACTCCTCGTTTAGATTTCCTTCCATGGGGGTTCACACTCGTGGCGAAGCGCCCTCGTCTCGTCCGATCGTCCCGGCCGATATGCAGGGATCGCAAAAACCACGCCTACGCGAAAGATATCCGATTGTTGTGGGAGAGTCGTTGGACGAGAATTTCGACCGCGAGAGCGGCGAGGCTCAACCAGCGCACACCATGATGGTGGAGGTTAAGTCTTACCTGTCACGCGTGTTGGCGCCTGTCGGTGGTTTTCGTGTCTCTCCGTGAAACTTCGACGGCGGCTCGCACGCCGACACGCCTGCACATTATCCCTCGATACGTCACTGAACCCGATATCCGCTCTGCTCCCGGATTATTACGTTATATTTTCACTGTACACTATTTTAAGGGCGGCCCGGATACGACACCACGATGCGCGACGCACGGCCACGGACGCGAGTTAGTCACCACCGAACGAACCAACGTATCGAACTGCTCCGCACTGCTCTCTCACCGCTCACGTGATCACACAGCGGCACTCGCGCACGCGTCCTCCCGCACGGAGCGACGATCGTTCGACGAACTGACCCGGACTGTGAATCACGGCTGCGGCGGCGGTGGCGGCGGCGACGGGCTCGCGAGCTCTCAGTGACGGGAACGGCCGAGCTCGCACGAATCTGTCCGAACCTGCGCGAACCTGCACGAACCCGCACGAGCAGGCGCGGCTCCGGTTCTCTACAGAGTACTCCGGACTCCAAACTCCAAACTAGTCCCCGACGCAACCACCACACCACGTTGCTTGCGTTTGCCTTCGTGCCTCTTCGAGGGGTGTCGCGTGACCACGAGAAGTCGCGCAACGCGCTGTACACCGTCTGGCACGAAGGCTACGCTCCTTGTCTTTTTGCTCTCGTTTCCGATCGTGAGATTCGCCGTAGGTCATAGCGGAGGTATAGGCAGGTAGCCGAGAGAGAGAGAGAGAGAGAGAGAGAGAAACGAGAGCGTGATCGGCGGCAGTCCCTTTATCCGATGCTCTTTTCCATGAAACGTTTAAACGCCCTTTTTCTCGCTTCTCATTCGAGAGAGTAACAACGCGAGAAACGCCAGAGGTAGGCGCGGGTCCTAAAGAAGGATGACGCGCGCGCGTACAAGCCGCGATGTTACAATCGATGGCGAAACGAAACGACCTTCCTGCGAGCGAGGACGTCGCTGTTGCAAAAGGACGCTTGAGCAACGCGACCCCTCGTCGCGCCGTCGCGTCGTTCGAAACTTGGCGTACTTGTGTATCGAGTTTCTCCGGGGAATCGTGATTCTTCTTCTGGCTCCTGCTCGGCTATACGCGACGAGACGACGTGTTCTCACGCATTTTTATCGCGCCCACCGCGCGGGGAAAGCTTCGACTTCAATGGAATTCCCTCTATAGTCGGTGCCAATGTGCCATGCATGCCACTATTGCCGCTCTCCGCGCGCCGCCGATGCTGCTACCTTGCGATTGGTCGTGCATGCGTCCTCGCCGATTGAAATAACACGCGCGAATTAAAACGATGTAATCACGATCGAGCTTAAGAGGCGCCTAGTTTATTGCGCGTCAGCGCACACTTGCTCTTTCACTCCCGATAGCGGAAGCGACAAACAAATAAATCTTGCGATAATGTTAATTACGAAAACGTACGTGGTACAACGTTAGCGATGTATCTTCCACTTTGTAATGGAACAAAAATATTGTTTTAAATATTGTTTATCACGAAAATTATATTTACTATCTTTAGAATTATATAGAATAGAACTGGAATTAGAATTATTTATTACTTTTCATTAAGAGAAATAAGAACGATAACTAAAAGCGGAGGGCATTGTTCTTTCGCTCTTTTAACAAAAACGACAAAAAAATTTCGTGATAATGTTACAAAAGTTATTACGCGGAATAACATTAATAATATATCTTCCATTTTGCATTGAAAAAAAATTCTGGTAGTAGTTATCAAATGCTGGAGTGAAGTAATTTCAATCAAATGGATTAATAGGTATAATCAAAAATAATTTTACTTCTCTAAGACTACGGTCCACTTAATGCTACAAATGTTTCGAAGCATTTTTTGATTGGTCAGTTAGTAAAATTCTTTCTTTTGATTAATCAATTAAAAGTTTCAAAGTATTTATTAGCGTCAAATGGACCGCACCCTAAATAATTTTATTATTACCAAACAGTTGATATTATATTTGATAAATAATATTTATAAAATATTTGTAAAAAAGTAAAATTATTTTTTTATTATATTTAACTGAACCGATTATTTTTTCATTTAATTTTAATAGCTACTATCAGACTCTTTTTCAATGCGTGATAAAAATATTATATACTTAAATATTACGTATAGACTACATTACATTTATTATTTGTCATCATTAACCTTTAAGTATAGCTATAATTAGATGGAGTACTCAGAACAACCCAAAGCTATAATTAGATGGAGTACTTAGAGCATCCCAAAGAATTTATTTTTATGATTATATATGTATTTTTAATAAAAATATATAATTAAATTTACGTTACTCTTATGAGCTAAAAGAATATAAAAATTATGAACCGGAAAAGATCCGGGCGTATCCTTTATTTTCCTTTTCAGTAGTAAGGTTTTTAAGATAATTATGCGTGAAGTATTGTAATCTATACCTATTTACTTAACGGTTAAGAGAAATAGAGACAACAGTTAAAAATGGAATGTATGTTTTTTCTGATATTTTATATATCAATACACACTCTCTCTCTCTCTCTCTCTCTCTCTCCCTCTCTCTCTCAATTTTTTCAAACACATACTTAAAATTTTAACTTGATGTGCTAACTGAGCTTAGCTCTACTTGCATGCAATGTGCACTCGAAATTCATGAACAAACCCAAATGCCAGACAGCTACAAAGCTTTCAAATTCTCTACAATGTAGATATTTCAAAAAATGCATGATCGATCGAGCATTTAAGTCACTATACGCTTCTGCAAGTCGCTTACCCGTAGGTACACCTTATCCGTTCCGTAATGTGTAACGTCGCATTAATGGTGTCCAGGTGTTATGCGATACGGACGACGAAATACGATAGCTTCCTCGTCAACCGACGAGAAATGTTGCGCGTACCGACGTAATGTGGACATTGAGCAATTCCGCAAGTCGCTCACTCGCGCATGAAGCGAAGGAATATCGTTTTTCGTCAAGCTCTTCTTCCGCCTGCCGAGATCGAACGACTATCACGAGGTGGTTTGCGCAGTGGTTCGAAATCCGAGCCAGTGAATACTGTTACACGTATTCGCATTGATGTAAAAGAACATTATTCCACAGTAATATTAAGCTAATTGCCACAAGAGCTTCGGATTTGAAAGTTTTTCAACCAGAATGTTGAGTAATAAGAAAGATTACAAACGCGTGGAAATGATTAAAACTAAAAATATAACTTATTCTTTCTTTTAAACTCTCTAAAACTCTTAAAATGAAAATTAAACCAGTCCTTGAAAAAGAGTGAGAATACTTTCATCCTTGAAAAAGAGTGGCAGATTTTCACTCTTTTGAACTAAGATTTGCTTCAAGGAACAAAATCTTTATACAAAAAAAAAAGAGATTTTATTTCTTTGGAATGAATCTTACTCCAAACGAGTAAAATCTCATTCCAAAAGAATAAAAAACTCACTCTTTTTTAGACTGGCTCAATTTTCACTCTTTTAGAGTGATTTTATTCTAAGAGATTTAAAGAGTGTAAGATAACACTTTATTATATCTGGAAAAATACAGAAATAAAAAAAAATACAGAATAAGAAAAAAGAAAGAAATAAGAGAGAAATTATGTTGAAAATAACAAATTCTATTGAAAAAAAAGAATCAGATTTTATTTCTTTGGAGTGAATCTTACTCCAAACGAGTGAATCTCATTCCAAAAGAATGACAACTTTCACTCTTTTTCAAAGATTGGCTCAATTTTCGCTCTTTTAGAGTGATTTTATTCTAAGAGATTTAAAGAGTGTAAGATAACACTTTATTATATCTGGAAAAATACAGAAATAAGAAAGAAATACAGAATAAGGAAAAAGAAAAAATTAAGACAGAAACTATGTTGAAAATAACAAATTCTATTGTTCAACTTAGTACAGTAAAGCTATTTTATCTCACATTCTTACTTAGTTAAATTTTTTAATGTAATTCTCAAATTTTTATATTATTTCCAATCTTTCGCTATTCAAAAGTTGTATGTTTAATTAGATTCGTGAACATTTAATAAAACTTTTTTAGAAAAATGCTAATTTAACTATATGCATACTCGTATATATTATATAAGCGTGGCAATTGTATAACTTTAAGAAAAGAATCTGCAATGACGCATGGTTCCTCATTAAACGAAATATTTGATACAAGCCTCATTATGATGATGAAAGCATGTCACGAGTATTATCGCGACATCCGCTTCGTCTGTTGCTGTTGATAAGACGGGATAGGCCCACGCCACCCACGCGTGCCAGAACGAAAGTTAGCCCACTCATTCTTTCGAGCAAGTCGAGTGCAACAGCGCAATTGCTTACAAGGGGATTCAAAATAATATCGGGCACACACGAAATGTTGAAAACTATCGCTCGAATATCATTCTTATCTCATATCGATGTCGTTTCCCAGAAACGTTTATATTTCATTCATTCCTATTATTATTGAATAATATTGATAAATGCGCTTATCTAAGTTAACTTTCTCTTAATAATATTCCAAATGTTCTCATAGCTTAATATAAATAATATGAAAGACCAAAATAGTAACTCTAAATATTTTGTGTAGATTATCGTTACAATCAAGATGATTTCGTGTTGCCGAAAATGTCTTCAATCTTTAGATCTAACACACTTAACGCGCAATCGTTCCTCTACGTGACGTACAGACATACAAAGGATTAAAAATAAACTCTCATGTCACGAAGTTAACAATATAAATTTACGAGTATGCTGGAATTCCTCTTGCGTTTAACGATACGTCAATCAACATAGAGTAAAATGTCATGAAACTATTCGTAGCAGTTCTTGCCGGAAATATCTTTTCACATTTAAAATGCGCAACACCTCGAATCTGAATGGCTGACTAGTCAGTTAATGATGTATACAAGTTCGTGCAAGTTTAACATGATGCTACCTGTAGACGTTGGACCGAAGTAAACCTCGTGGAGCTCGTTCAGCGAAAGAGAAAGGAGTGTGAAAGACGAAGATGAAACGAGAGAGAGACAAAGAGAAGGCAAGAGGCAGCTAACGAGAGACAGAGAAAGAAAAAAAGAGAGAGAGAAAGAGACAGGAGAGGAGCTGCTACAGGATAGGTAAGAGAGATACGGTCGTTGGCCGGTTCGGGCAAGGCTGCTGGCAAGGAGAACCAGGGCTGTAGTTACAAATAAAGAAAACGGGCACCTCTATCGACACCGCTGCTATAATAACGGGGCGCGTACGAGAAAAGATGCGAATCGTCTCTCCGTCCGTCTCCCACCTCACCGAGGGGCCCTAAAAACCGGTGCGCTACTTGTAAACCAGTTCTAGATTTTAAAAAGCACCTGGTGCTATCGCGCGCAATGCTCGCGAAAATAAAGCGTTATCTCAGCAAGCTCGTTCCATCATCCAAAAATTATAATCGGATTCATCGCAACACGATTAATGAGATTTACAGAGAGAGAGAGAGAGAGAGAGAGAGAGAGAGAGAGAGAGAGAGAGAGAGAGAAACTACGACGTAGAAATACTGTACTCAGAGAATTTAATTCCAAGGCTGTAGCATCTTATACTTAGTAATTATTTTAAATATTCATATACGTTAAAAAAGTATTTGTCTAATCTTTTCAATTTTAGAAAAACAGATTTATATTTTTTATAAAGTATATTATTTTTGCCATCTCGCCGAAAATATGTTTGCCCCTTTTGTAGATTATTTCAATTAAAAACTGTAATATAATTTATTATCGATCAGTGTAAAAATATTAAACAAAAGTTTTTCTGAACAAATTATCCAGTCTTTATATAAATTTTATATACATATATCAAATTAGTTATTAACCCAAATTTTTTTTATTATATATTAGATTATTTTGCAAAGAATATTTAAATTATATATAGAAACGCATAATATGACTTAATGACTAATTTTTTTAATCTTAAATTTTTCCCTGCATTTAGATAGATAGCGTATAATAGATTTCTTTCGAGTTATAATCAGGCGTAAATAATTACTATCATATTACAACATAAAAAAACAAATACAGTAATTACAAATACGGTCGATAATTCTACATATATGTCGTTTATTTTGAAACTGTAAATCCGGTTTCGAAGATCTCGTCGAACTCGATATACCACATGAGTTTATATTCACGTCACATTAAAATTCATAACGTTGGAAAGCCGGACACATATCACTTTCAAAGTAAGCGAAACTATTGCTGCATCTGTACTATCCACCTCGGAAAACAGATTTGCACGCGGTGCATCGAACGATTGTAATAAACGTGCCGTGATTGGACATTCCCACACGAAGAAATCCGAGAAATAATTCGTATTCGCCACGAGTGACCGTTACGCACGCACCAAGCGGTAATACTACCGTAAGCAAGTATATATTCTACACCTTGGCGATAAGAGTTCCCAGTATTAATCGCACCCGGCTCCCCTTATCGGTGCATACTGATTATTAACCGCGATGGCGTCTCGTCGTCAGTTAAGCACCACGTATCCGGCGCTTCTTTTTTACCGCTGCATCTCCACCGATGATAAACCGCTTATCAGTAGTTAGATACAAAATTAAGTTAATTAACTTGTGGTTTAATGACACGCTCTTTAGCAACTACGTATTCAATATTCAAAGTGCCTCTCAATTTATGGCTATATTCCACGCAATAAATTACTGTGTAATTTTCTACTCTCATTTTCTAAATTGCTGAAAACGTTGTTTCTTTTATCTTCTTTTAAGAAAGCGGGCGAGTTTAAAGCGACGAGATTTCGATATCTCTTTATAAAATAGAGTGAGATAATTCTCTCTATTAAATTTAAACAGAGCTAAATAGTGAAATAACATAGTCTTATTTGTATATCACAGTAGTGTAACAACAGACGTTTAAAGGATGTCCGTTCGTATACAGCCCTGAGAACAACTCCCTGTTGCCGTTTCGCCATATAATTCCGAGAGACGAGGAATTCTGTTTGGTCCTGAGGATACGAGTATCGCAAGTACCGACGTATTGGGACAAAGGAGCTCCAAGGACAAAAGGATAATTCGCATTGTATCTTGACATTCTGGAATCCGTTGCTGTTTGTTTCGCAATATAACAAAATTACAAATGCGACAATTTGATCAAAAATATTATAAAAAGTAGCAATATCGTATATACGAAAGCGTATTGTAATGGCAATGCAATTTTGTGAATCGCTCGTGTACTGAATCAAAAATTACCACTTTAATATGGGAATAGTCACCTGGGGTGTTTTCATATCTCAGCGGCAAAAAAATGTAAAATATTGTTTTACATTATTTTTACATTAATATCATTTAACATATTTTTTTTTCTTTTTTAATAACTATTATATACGAACATTTAAATCTACAATTCCATTGAAAATTTGCAATAAAAAAGCATTATATTAATTAAACTCTTAATTTTTAAAAAATACTATCATAATAAGCTTAACATGCTTATTCCATTTAATACTCGGTTTAATATTTGTTTGGTTTCTACTTTTTTCAAAAAATTATAATTAAATCCATATCCATAATGTTTTCAAAAAAAAAAAAAGAAATTCAGAAAATAATAAAGTACAATATACTGTTAAAAATAATGATTTTTTATTGGGGTGTAAAAATTGAGATCCCAAGTGATCATTTACGTAAAAAAATAAGGCAGACTACTCACAGGTTAAGAATATCCCTAGAGAGACGGCCTCTTTTCTCTTTATATATTTCTTCTTTCAATTATTGGACAGAGGTGTTCAATAATGAATGCCAAGTAAATATTGATTTCTTGGTAATAAAAAATATACATTTCTATTTTTATATGGATCAAAATATCTCAATTATTTTCTTACAAATTTCCTAAATACATATTCATAATTATTTTGACTTGAAGTTTTTTTGTAGGTTACAAAATAAAGAGCTATAGTAATTGCATATATTATTAATAAGTATTAAGTATTTCATCAAGCATTTCAATAATGGATCTAAATGTAGAAATGACTCTCGAAACACATAACCTTTTTATCGAAAATACCCGTTAAATTCAAATTATACTTATAATTTTTTATTAATGTTAAATTATACTTATAATTTAAGTTATTTTTAATCATTTCTATACATCGCACTCAATACGTTATTGATTCAACTAAAACAGTAAAGTTAAATAATTTAACTCTAGAAAATGTATTAAATTTGATTCAAATTTAATTAATTTTTTTACGAAATGCATATATTTATATATAGAGGTGCTTATTTTTGAACTAAATTCAGAAATGGATTGATTAACATTTCGATATATATGAAAAATAAAAATATCTAACAAAACGTTATTTAACTCAAGAGATTGGGTTACTATTAGTCTTTCGATATTTAAGATGGCAGCTTCAAAATAGTATTGTAAATTCAGATATTTCTAGAAATTCTAGACTAGAATATTTCTGCTTAAAAATCTCAGAAATACAATTCAAATAATAATTGCTACTGTCGAGAAATATGAAATTAAGTTCTAACATAGCGAATCACCGCTTGAGAAATTCGACAAACAATTATCCTCCATTCGTAACTTTCGCGTTCTCGGTGCGCCTCCCGTTAGTACACAACGACTAATTCTCTGGTATCGCAGATTGTACATTAGTTAAAACTTCATGATATATAACGCGACGACGGCAGCGGTGACGAAGTTCGTTCGAGCTTGACTTTCGATGATAAAGGCATTCGGGAACTTGGGCGACCCAGAAGCGCAGTCGGCCTGACCTAGAAACGTCAAAACGACGGCGAAGGCTCGTCGAAATCGCAAGGACGTTCCGGCGTTGCATCGCCTGCCTTACGTTCGTCGACGACAGATGGAATTCACTTAACCATCATACCGATGAGGCCAATCGGCGGACTCGTCGGAGCGTGAATCGAGTTAACTGCACGGCATGAAGTTGGAATCCCGCGGATTCCCGCTGAGCGTGCAATTACAGCTTTTTCTCGCGGGTCTCGCTCATCTTTGAAAAATATATTTGTCGACTAATGACGTAATCGAGCGGTAAACGTAGGAAAAAAAGAAAGAGCTTCATTATCGCAAACATCCATAAAAATATCATCTTGGCACTAAGGTCAAATCAATGACGGTCAACTGCGACGACGTCATCGTCGGATAAAAATGCTGGCGACTTGCGTATGAAAGGTGGATTCATTCCGATGGAAAAATCGAACGGATGTATGCGATATGCGTGTCGAGTACGTGTTGTTGCGTATGACAAATGTAAGGGATACTCACGAGAACGGAAACGCGGCATCTAATTTCCGCGAGTCATGTGATTTTGACGCGTGGGCGTCGTATTATGTATGCTATGCTTCAGAAGCAAAAATGATTCTGAAATCATGGTGCGAGGACGAAAGTATGCACAAGTCAGATATCTACACAATGGAACGTGAATGTAAAGTACGATTTCAAAATCTATACCCATATCTGTTTCAATTTATTATATTCTTAAATTATTTTCAACGGTAATGAATTTTTCATAATTTAAAAAACGTAGAATTTGTTATACATGTGTATAATAAACTATCTTACATTAACGTATTAAGCTCATTCATAACATCTGTAACGATAACGAATTTTTCATGTTTCAAAAAGACCCAGAATTTGTCATACATATAATGCAACTGTACTACATTAATTAAAGCTCATTCATAACGTAATCTATCATGAATCTATAAAATAATACTTTCCTCCCTCTTCTTTTTCTTCTTATGAATATAAATATTAAATTAATTATAATCTAATCTATATATGGTCATGCTTGATCAGTTAAGAAGAAACGTCAATAATTGAAAATGAAAATTAATATTTATCACAAGAATCGCCGATGACACCATTTTGCTTCCGCTAATCATTAAAATATTTTCTTTCTTGTATTAAATATATAATACAGAATATAGAACATAGATAACGTATAAAATAAATAATTCTAATAATATAAATAAATCCAATAAAATAATATCCAAATAAATCTTCATTAAATAAAAAGGAGTAATTACTAATTGAATATCTTCGACATTTAGCGAGAAATCGTCGGCTTTTAATGTTAAAAGTATAGCTGCTTATAATACCTACACATTTTACGTCTGTGTGTGTGTGTGTGTGTGTGTGTATAAAATGCTCTAGAATATTTTATATTGGGCGTGGAGTACAAAATGGGAGCACAAAATTTGGAGTACAAAAAATGACGAAATTCAATGACATGAAAAATTGTACTGCTTTCATAAGAATCTTTCGATTTACGAGATTACGTTTTTCAAAGTTGTTATTTCGAACATGGTTGAGTTGTTACTTTAGAAAATTTGTCCGCGGGTCAAAACTATTATCGCGACGATCAATGAACGGTAACTAATTGGTAGAACGCGTAGAATGAACCGTACGCGAAAGTAAGAGTCTCCTTCACAATGGCGAGAGCAAGCATTTGTCCCGCTCGAAGAGATCGAATGGGAAATAATTATCCATCGCTGTCGGAATGCGAAGCGATAACACAATGCTTGATTACAATCTCTATTCGCGCACGATCTCGCGGGTACGGAGAGCGCCACGGCATGGCATTGGTCGTATCGCGAATTTCTATTATCGAGATCTCGATCTGCCCTCGACGCACACACCGACCGATGAAGACGATCCGATCTTTAGCACCCTAGGAGTACTCTTAGCTCCCCCGCGCGCGTGCTCGATTTCGCCCTCGATAAATTCATTCCCCGACTGTAAACTCGCGCTCGGCGCAGTAAAGCAACTCGGGCTCGAGGGGATGAGAAGAGGATGAGAAGAAACGCGGAGACGCCAAGTTCGATATCGAGTCCTTTCAGCTCCGAATATTCGAGGTCACATGCACCCGTGCGAGAAACGAATGGCTAATTACTAGCTTAACACTTTCGCCGGCATGAGCATAAATAGCCCTCATTCGTAAATTAAAAATTGCGTCACATAGAACCATCCCGCTGTTGTTCACAGCGAATGGATAATAGATTATTCATGCCTGATTCGAAATTCGAGCAGGTGCTACTACTTTGCGTGAATGAACAATGAGGCCGTGGAAACAGCGTACTCAAAAATTTCAAACTCGCACGTGATACGTAGGATGTTACTTTATTAAATTAATGCCAAATTAATGTTAAATTACTATACGTTAATTATATTTTTTGTTGTTAAATAATAAAAATAATAGTAATCATTTTTACCTTATTCTGTAGAAAGTATTGATTTTGCTATGATGTAGCAAATAATTCGCGATTTCAAAATTTTTCCCCCTTCTGTATCTACAATCTCCTTAATAATGAAGTTGCCAGTTGTGTCGCCTCTCTGTAACTTCTTCGGGCAAAAATCAAGAGATGATGCTTCTCATAACAAGAGAGGATTGTTCAGAGAAAGACGTTTCGTAACTTCTTCGCATTGCGAGTTGCACACCAAATTCCAAATATTAACCTTCTGTCTCTGCAAAATCTAGGTCTTTTTTAACATAACCGACATTTCACTCTTCAAAATAGAGGAAGACAAGATCTAGTTGTAATAAAATATGTACAATTCAAAGTAAAAGTGCTAATTTTTGTAAAAATAATTTTAAACAATTTTATACGTTTCCGCTTTAAATTATGTAATATTTTCATACAAATTATTTACATACTCTTTTGTATAGTACAGTCATGTGGATAATATTGATAATCTCGAAACTATTCAAAGGAAATATTGCACTTAGTTGACTTAGTTCTCTCCATACTCAAACACGCACACGAAACAACATACGTTACACTTTCGCTTGAGTCTCGTTGCGTGAATGATAACAAGTTGTACGAAGCATCGGGCATTGCCAAACAAACACAAGGTCGTACACTAGTTGGTTTGGCTTTCATAAAATATTTGACGTATGTAATGTTTAATGTAACTATACTTGTACTTTGTTTTAATTACCATAAATTGCAAGTATCCTTTCATTAATTACTTCACTTGAAAACAATTGTTAATTATTAACGTAAATATTTATTTAGAAAATACAATTTACTTTCGTTTAAAAAACCTACTATAATTTAACGATTGATGGATATTATCTAAATAAAGGGATGTCTCCCTGTCGTGGTTTTGCTTTTAAAGGAAATAATGGAATCGATATTCTACCGAATGTATAAAAGATATTTCTTTGGCGGTTTATTTCCAATCATCAGGGTCATTTTAATATTTTCCAGAGATCCACGGCGAAATCTCTCTTTTCACCGTCCCTTTGTCTCCTTATCAATCCTCGACACATTTCTAAGAACGTAAAACGGCGGTCGCGACACGGATTCGGAAATAGAACTTCGCGTGTCCCTTAAAAACCCATATCGATCCTCCTTCATGGCTTGCGACCCAGCGATTTCGAGCCCGGCGGGCTCGCGCGAGTCGCGCGTTCGAAACATTCGTCTCGTTCGCTAAATTATTCCACCCACTCGCGCGCCATGTGGAAATTCGAGCCCGTCTACCTCTTCGCGAAAACACTACCCTCGATTGAAGGAACAATGGTATACACCCCGCAAAGGGTGTCCCGCACTCAGCGACGCATACACGAGAGAACGAAGAAGCGCAAGCTCGATGAGATGCGAGGCATTGGGATAGTCTTTAAACGATAGAAAAGTGAGAGGTTACGATGATATATATTAGGTGTACAAAAAAGTTCTGAGCTTTTTTTTGTAAAATTCAATCTTTATCGTATGTAATCGTACGGAAATGGCTTGCTGCGTAACGCCAAGCTGTTCTGCAAGCTCCTTTTCAGTTTGCGCAGAGTTTATATCCAGCAGTGCTTGCAATTCGTCCGTTTCAATCTTTTCAGGGCGTCCAGCACGCGATTCATCTTTAAGACTGAAATCTCCTTGGCGAAACTTTTGATACCACCTTTTGCATGTTGCATGACTTA
>NW_017305180.1:962790-968141 GCF_001594115.1 Trachymyrmex septentrionalis
GGGTTACGATGATGTATAAATCATCAGAGATTTAAGGGATATTGTTTAAGTGGATATTTTAGCAGAGAAGTTTTTGATTAACGATTTTCCCCACCCATTCTAAGAAAGATTTGTCAACTAGCATATAAAGTACTTAATTTAATAATGTAACTTCATGTAATAATGTTTATTATCAAAAGTTGAAGTAGTTAATCAGTATGGCATACTTCTCGGTACTTGTATTCAAGCTTTAGAAAGTGTGAACGGATAGTAAAATAAATCATACGTTACCAGTTAAAGGATAATTTATTTTTCCAAAAAATATGTAAAATCAAAATTTAAAATCACCTAATTTTGAGATTTATTAATTTACAACTTATCATTAATAGCTTCGTAAGCATTTATGATAAATTTTTTTCCAATAATTTTGAACCTCGCAAAATTATATTAAAATTA
This sequence comes from Trachymyrmex septentrionalis, assembly GCF_001594115.1. Classification (NCBI taxonomy): domain Eukaryota; kingdom Metazoa; phylum Arthropoda; class Insecta; order Hymenoptera; family Formicidae; genus Trachymyrmex; species Trachymyrmex septentrionalis. The sequence continues at coordinate 963,226 of NW_017305180.1, forward strand.
GAATTAAAATAATAATTAAATTTATATTGTTATATTATAATTTTATAATGCAATATATATTTTTATCGGTACAATTTTTTAATTGCTATAGAGATATAGACATGAGACTAAATTAGTCTCACGAGCAATACTCTCTATTGTATCTCGACATTAAAACGGAAGATACAAGAATATATAACTCAATAAGTCAAAGTTCGCTGGCAGTAGTCAACCGTGGCATAGGTTGCCCATTGACGACATACGCGTGAATCGACCATCGAGCTCTGACTTTTCCGGTCACAAGTATATACCAATTGTATACCGTACACTGTAGTACAACAATAGCATCCTCGCTTACGCTCGTTACTTGATGTCTTTAACCTTTTAGTTCTAGACAGTGTGACGCGAGCGCGACTTTGCGTTGCATCGATGTACATCGTTTCCGTGAAAGTACCGACAATAAACGGCGAACTATATCCTACACGCAATGTAATTATGTAACACCGAATTGCGCGCATTTATCGACTCGCGTACATCCAATGGACAGGAATGGAAGATAAGAACGGGTTGCGATAAAGCGACGAAGATATCGCACTAAGTAGAATGCATTTCCCGCAAATAATTACATTGTCTCGCGAGACAATTATATATCTCGTGTGCACTTATGTCGACAACCTATGTTTCGCGATCTTAAATGCGTCACGAAACACGTATTTCTTTCGGTTCAAATAAAAAATTCAAGGTGCACAAAACGCATGATATTAACTTCAATCGAAAAATTCTTGGAATCAATTTTCTTCCACAAAGTTCCACGAAATCAAAATATTACACGGAAAGAATAATTTTTTTGCTGAAGTATCTAAAAATTTAACTAGATATACAGGTGAAAATAACTTTTTGGATTATTAAAATAATGACGTAAAATAAAAAAAAATCTCATAATGAACAATACTGCGAAAAATTTTGACATTCTAGTAACTAATTGGAGTGTCTTAGAAAATTATTTTAAGGGTCCATTAAAATTATTTTTATTTAATTAATCATTAATTTTCTATCAAGTTGAAAAATATTTTTCCTTTTTTTCTGGAAAACTAAATTTTTGTATCATTTTTATTTTAAAGTAAACGAAGTACCAAAGAGTGTGAAATTTCTAAAAAAAAAAAAAATCCAATTAAACTTCAGTAGTAACTAAAAATTTTGCTATTTAATTTTATCTTTGGAAATCTTTGTTTATGTAAAGTAAAACAATATCGCAAATAGCATCGATAAGCGTAAAAGAACACAACAGTATTCTGTCACAAGCGAACGGGTAATAATTTATCTACATTGTAAAAAAAATTCCAGACGACAAATTATGAGAAAAAGGAGGTTATATGCTGCGGATTATTCGAATCGCAAGGAAAGCGAACGCACACGCGTTTTCCTTAAAAGCGGGCCATAAATATCGGTCGACTTCCATACATACGAAGACGCGGCGAAGAGAAGGAAGGAATTCCTTCTCGCTTCTCGTCGGCGGGTGGCGGCGTATCCGCGAGATGGTTTTGCATCGCAATAACGTCGGGTCGCGACGTTGCTATTCTTCTTCTCCGGTTTTTTGCATTATTATTTCAATTTCCGCGCACGTCACTCGCACGCGCGACGGCGACGGCGACGGCGACGGCGACGCGACGTAGCGAACGCGACCGGCGCGGCCGATGAAAACACCAATCAAAACTCGATAACTCGCGCGTACGCCGGCAACCCGTTTCCGCCAACGTGGTGTCCCCGACGTGCACTTAATATCGATCGCACGGAGCGGCAAGGAGGCGCTATTGTTTGCCGGGCAAATTATTGCACGCGCGCCGATCGGTCGCTCCGCGGGATTCATAGCATCGGCGCGCGATAGCGCTCGACCCATTGTGAGCCGGTTCTTGTCGGTATCGCGTATATCTTCCCGCAAGAAAATTATCGCGCGCCCGAGTTCTTGACCTTACTTGAACGCCTGCCAATACTATCCAGTAAGTCACACACTTAAATACCGTACCGGCGCGAGCGAGAGGTAAAAGGCGCTCCGAAAATGAAGAGTGAATAAAGAGATTATAAACTCGGATTTCATATAAATCATAAATGAAGTTTTCTAAATATATTTTAGAGAGTGTTTTTTCGATATAATAATTACGCGTGACAAAGGAGGAAGAGAATTTAAAAATTCTCTGGAAGATTATAAAACTATATCGTCAAAGACAATAATTCTCAAACAGATATTCTATATAATTCAACTAGAATAAAAGATAATTAAATATGCAAGTGAGAAAGCTTAGCTTGAGATTATGTTAAAAGTGTGTAAAATAATTATACACGATGTATTAATTTTCCTCTTATACCCGTGAAAGAGAATATTTGGTCCAACATGCTTCAGCTCCAACCTTCATAGAATATTGATTGATATTGTAAAATATGATAAACACGACTGCTTCCGCTGATGCAACAACGAAAGAGTGCAGGCATTTAGATAGCGATAAGAAAATTATCTCCCACAAGTGGCAACGCGACGCTTGGACTCCCGTGGCCGGTTGCCAACACTAGACAACATAGTAGCCACTCGACCGAAATAACTCCGAATTACTTAGTTTAGAACATACATGCTAAATGTTCAAAAGGCGGAATAATTTCGGTATCACGTGTGGTTGGAGGAACGGATATATTGCGGGAAAATTTCACAATACATCGCAAAGTTTAGTTTTTATTTCACGAGTTAATTCTGCGAATTCTAATTGTTGTTATAATTTTATTGCTAACAGTTTTTCAGTGGATTGTTAGGATTCGCGAAGTTTATTTGTCTAATTAGTTTCAAAATTATACAAACAAGAGAGATGACTACATTTTCGAATAATAAAATATTAATTATATTACTTAATAGTAAAAAATTTATTTTTGTGAAAAACTATTTGCTTTTTATGACAATTCAATATTTTATTCAAAACCGTAATATCGAAAAAGAAAGCTGGGATCTGATTGAAAATTCCGGTTACCTCTCTTTTCATCTTACAATTTTCATTTGCAAGCAAACGCAGAGCGGGCCATCATAAAGGTAACGCATATATATAAAGCGAAAAACAACAAAGTCCCTTTGCAGAATATTTAAAGTGAAGAACTCACTGAAATGTATAAACAAGAAAAGAAGACAAAATATTTTCGCAATTTTCACTCAAATCATAAACTGTGCTAAAAGACAGAATAAAAAATGAGAAATATAAATAATTTCAGATAGTTACATCGGCGAAATAAACTCAAATCACAGAAAAGAATTTTGTCAATCTGATTCTATAAAATTTCTATTTTCAGCATTTAACTTATTAATGATAAATGCTTTAAATTTCTCTTATTATCATTATCGTTATTAATAAATTAATTTCTCTCATCATTATTTATTTAAAATCAGAAAAGGATAAAAAATCGATGAATGTCAAAATTAGAAATGTCTCGTTTGCGGTACAAAAAAAATATACTCGGTAAAGAGTAATAAAGCGCCGCTAATGCAGCTGCAAGTAATCGACCATTTAAAATGGAAAATATCTAATGTGGCTAACTATATTGTTAATTCGATAATGAGTCCATTGTAAGCGAACGAGAGAGATGAAGATAATGGATTGATAGTCGAACATCTGCATCGTTACGCGTTTAACAGTTTCTCGCCTTACTTCGACTTAACATTTGACTCATAATTAGCGCCACTTTCATTTTTTAATGCTCATATCAATAGCAGGGATTGTAAAACTAGCGTCTTCCGCGTAATTTTCACTTTCTCGAAATTTTTACCATTCATTTAAAAGTCACTTTCGCAGAACGATATAAGATGTTTTCGCCGGATATAAAACGATAGCAATAAATGCAAATAGTATCGTGTTTTGCTGCACATTATTCAGACATTATATTATTCCGATAGAAGATTTCGCTACTTTCACTGGAAAAAAGTGTATTCTTATTCTTTCGTTATTGCTTATTTATAATTGATAATTTAACTGTATATATAAATAACATACTTTAAAACTTATTTTTATATAATTATTATCGCGCATTAGAACCAAATATTTCTTAAATTATAAATAATGTTATAAAAATGTAATTTTATATTTTTTATTACAGTATTTCAGTTATTCCCTTCAAAATAATTTTTCTTTGACATTATTCTATCAGCGCAGCGATTAAATTTTTCTTTTTATCAAAATTGCAGACATTCATTATTCAATTATATAATCAAAGTTTAAGTAATTAATTTAATTATAATAAAAAAGATACAGTAAATTGAGAATTAATATATATAAAAATTAAGTAATTAACGTCCACAAGTTAATATAAAAGTGAACATAAAAATTCTTAAATAAAATTAATTTACTATAATGAAGCTTTTAGCTTGAAATACTAGTCTGTGCTACAAGATTGATATTATTTCATATACATATGAATATCGATAATCTAATGAATGATTACATGTTATCTATAAACATGCATCACTGCTGGAAATTTCAAGCACAAATAGTGATACACATTTCGTACTTGCAAATCTATCCGTCAATTCACAACTATGTCATTGTCAGATTTCTCAATTAATTTGGAAACTTTGTCATAATAAGAACATGGAATATTAGTAGTTGAATACAAGTAATCATAAATTAATATCATTAAATTTTTACATTATTAATTAGTAAAATATAAAAAATTTCCTATTCAAAATTAAATTTTACTTAGGCAGGATTTTGTCAAAAAAATTTTAATTATTGTGCTATATGCATAAAGTATATTATACACATTTAGAAATAACAAAAAAATTTTAGATTATTTCAGATCATATGTATAAATTTGTTTAAAGTATAAATATTACTATGTATGCTATGTATTCATCTATCATATCTTTTTAACATCGCAAATGTCCAATTCCCCCCCCCCCCCCCCCAAAA
>NW_017305180.1:968241-972591 GCF_001594115.1 Trachymyrmex septentrionalis
AAATTTCAATTACAAAAGAAAAAATCGACTCCAACTTAATAGATATATCTATGAGACATAAAAGCAAGCTCTAAGACATTCTGTGCGTTTTCACGATTAACTATTATAAATACAGATATCGCGTGAGATGGATAATGCGATCGCGTTCGTCGTGCGCTTTATTTTCCTAGAGAGTGTACTAAAAATTCGCTTTCTGCACGCGTACCCGACATGTAGGATGAGAGAGGAGAGGTGGAGGATAGAAGATTTATTGGAGCGGCTCGAAGCCGCGGAGTTGCTAATTGCGTTTGCTACTGTGTGCAGGAAAGTGTATTCTCGTTACACCGCTCAGGTTTTCAATTACGGACTGACCGACCCGACCGGGCCCGCGTTTCAGGATGATTATCAGGCTACCATTATTTCCGGTGTACTTCCGCCGAGTCCTACAATATGTTTATGCCAATTACGGACGTCGGTGGAATCGTGTAGGTAACGGAATAATCTTTCGGGTGACGTTCGAGCAAATGAGCAGCGAACACGCGCCGGCACTGTCGCGATAGCGTATCAAAATTATGCGATAATAGATCGATATCATTGCTAAGAATGCCGTCTACGATCATTGAGTATTTGTTGCGTTTATCTGCATTTCGTAATCTAGGAAAGTTGATAGGCGTCGACTCAACGTTCGAAAGTCGATCGATTCGAAAGTCAATCACATAATAGTCAATGAACTTCCTCGGTCATCGTACTTCTTCTCGAATCTCATACAATCAAATTTTCCCGCATGACCAAACATTCGAAATACATACTATATACCGCGCGAAACGAAGAAGCCGCGCGAATTTTTCGAACGCACAGCTGCGAGGGCCGTAATGAAGTTTCGTGCCGGTCAAATTTGTACATGCACATAACTTGTTGCCAGAGAGTACATATTCGGGCCCGATGAAGTTCGTTAACTTTGCAACACGGCGGACCCGTTCGTTCCCGCTGCGAATTATGACGAGCATCGCGTTTATTGTCAACTGCACACGAAGCAGGAGGCAGGCGCGCTCTCTCTCTCTCTCTCTCTCTCTCTCTCTTTCTCTATTCTCTCTCTTTCACTCTATGAAAACGAGGCTTAACGCGCAACGGGGGATCGAACCCTCTCCGCCGAGACGCACCCTGAAGGGCTTGCAACCCCTTTTCACGAGAGAGGAGATAGCGTAGCTCTCCTCTGTCTCTCTTTGCTTGCTCTCTGTTCAATCCTAGGCGAGAGCTGCGTGTACCCCCGGCAACCTCCACCTGAATCATCCAATTCAGCAACAGCCCTTGAAGAAGAGATTAACGCGCCACGTCGTGGCACAAAGAAAAACCAACTTGAGGAAGCTGGCAAATCCAGATATCTCACCGCGTAATTGCTCTATTGAGAATGCAAAATTTTCGAGAGGCGCTGAAAGGCGCTCTGTCAGAATCAGAAGGAAAAGTTCAACGTATCCGAAAGAGACGAACGTATATTTCACGTTAATACTTCACGTTCTTGAATGGATAAATTTGATAATAGGAAAATTGATTATACGACGACTAAAATAAAAACAGAGAGGTTCGGAGAAGTACTATAAAAAAATAATTACGCAATATTTATTTTGCAAATAAAAAATAGTATATGCAAATATTTTCTTCTTTTAGAACTTTAAGATTTTAAAAGAAGATTTTATAATATAATCTTTTTCATAATAAAATTAAATCATGTATTGAAAATTATCGAGTTCATATAATTAACAATCATAAAATAATGATTGACAAAGACTCTCTTATTAAATATCTAAATATTATTGAAACAACAATTTTATTTGTAGTCAATCACCGTTAGATATTTTTATCTATAGCATATTGTTACTTACAACTGCAATATTTACGATATTGACTAATTTCATTTGAGCATTTTCTAAATATTGATATACATAGTGTGTGTATAGATTCGACTTTAGATAAATAAACGACATAAAATTTATATAAATCGGAATTATCGCTAACTAAAGAACTTTTTATTCGTGCAATGCGAAAGTCGTATTTAATGGCATCATAAGCTAAGTAGTACTAAACATTAAATGCAGGATATGGTTTAAGAATATACACAACAAAAATGAATATAATAATCTTGAAAATAATGTGAATGAGCACTGCGCCAGCAGATATACTTATCTCGACAAAACTCGTCGACTTTTAAAACCCCTCTGTCGAGACTTGATATTCGCTTTTTCTCTCTATCTTCCTCTTTTTTCATATGAATAAGCGTAATTCGACACCGAGCAAAGCATCCACCGAGGCACCCAACACATAAAAAAGCAGGTGTCGGGATCTATTTAACTTGATAATCTGATTTACGAAAATTCGTCGTTACATTATGCGAACGTATGATAAATAAAAAGCTTAAATATCAAATTCTCTTATTCATTCGTTTTTATTCACGTGCTCTTAGAAAAATTATAAGCCTCAGTGTTTCAACTAAAGAATGTAAAGTAAAAAGGATATGCAGGATATTCTTATCTTATACTTTCACATTTTTGTAAAAAAAAATAGTTCACATATTGTATATTAATATTTATATTAAATTTATATTTATATTTATCTATTAAGTATTTATTTATCTTATTACACACATCATAGAAAACTTCTTTGTTATGAACGTTTTAATAAATAATATTTTTCTAATATTTCAATAGAATAATTAAACTTTAAACTAGTAAAGATCCTATAAGAACAACTGCAATAAAGAGTAATTCCTTCGATATTTTGTACATTAAAAAACAAATATTACATTTTGTTTTATAATTCAACCCAGAAGAGTCACCGATAGTGTTCGTGTAGCAAGTACAGTAAGAGATAAGAAAAGGCTGCTTCTCGAGTATGTCTTACTCGACTATTTGCAAACTATCTTGGTATTTGTGCTCCGACCATTTGCGAGTACCGTTTACGATGTGCAGTAGTAAACCTCGCGAAGTCGTGGGATTACAGCCAGCGGCGGTGTCGATTATTTCGTTACATTCTTGTGTGTCGCCTTCGTTAATAGTTAGCATCAATAAACAGCATCGCTTAACCCATTGCACTCGCATGTGCTTCCTGACTCTTCAACCTATAATACCAAAGTTCGCGATTGTTAAATGTCGCCATATGATCTTCGAACCCGTTAGGACACTGTACGCTGTCCTCACATTAGGCTAACAAAAATCAAAATCAGGGCTGCGAGTACCGTTAAATGCAGGATACTAATACGCTGTTTACCGTTAGTCGTAAAGTATGCAACATAAAATAGAGTAGACGAAAAGACAGAGGATCGTCATTACTTTGCAGCCATACGTATACACAACTTGACAATGAATAAACTAAACATCACAAGATATAAAGAGCTAAGAAAATAAGTTTTAAGAAAAGATAATCCAAGAGATTTGCGACGAATAAAAGAATACACATTAAATATATTAGTTGCAAAAATTCATTAAACGTAAAATAAGAGAATTTCTAAATATATATAGAGAGTAACGTTTCTATTAACACAGGTTGCACTTGATGCTACGAATTCTTCGAAGCTTTTATCGACATTCAATCAACAAATACTTGACAGCAATTGTAGCATCAAGTGAACCGCAGCCATAGTGCCAGTATATTAAAAGAAAAGTTTAACAAAATAAAAAAGAAAACAGGCTTTCTTACTCTTTCAAGCAAGATTTGAGAAGTAAATTTCCTTCCACTACTTTTGATTCTACACAGAACGCGGTCTCACGTTAAAGCCCCCTCTCGCCCTATTTTCTTACGTCGCTGTTATTCGCGCGAATTATCGTGCCATTGTCGCACAGCGAGGTGTCACGCCTTTTTTGTTGCTCCTGCGTGCAAACGCGTGTCGCCGGCGACCAACCACCGTGAATGAGCGACCAAGGGAGCGATGAAGGGAGGAGCGGAGGGAAGAAGAGGAGAAAGCGCAGCGCTGTGTATGCACACGTGTCATTCGCAAGCGGCAGTCGCCACGTGCTGCCTGAGCGCTTTCCTCAAAAAATAAACAAAACGTAGCGCCGCGTTACGGATTGACGCGCGTTTACATCGCCCGAATTGCTGACATTGCTGGACGTTTCTCTCTCGTTCTCTCTTTTTCTCTAGTCTTTTTCTCTGTCATTCCCTTTCATTTTCTCCTTCTCTTCTGCTTCTCTCCTCCTCTACGTCTCTCTTTCTCTCTCCAAAAAAACTCGGGCTAGTCCACGTGCGCGCACGTGGTGAGATTTGTTGCATATTCCATCCTGGGCTCACGACAAGAGAACTGAATATCACCCTTTTTACAAAAGCTGGTTGGATTCTTGACAAAGAGATATATATATATCTCGCGTTTATATATATATATAT
>NW_017305180.1:972691-986241 GCF_001594115.1 Trachymyrmex septentrionalis
AAAAACTTTTAAGTATTATCTCTGTGCAAATGTTGGAAAGTTCTATCAGCAAATAATAAGAATTTCAAGATTGTCAAATTAAAACTAACGAATAATTTTCTTATATAGATTTATTAAATTTGTACTTTCTTTATATATATCCATAGACATATTTTATTAACTCATTTCTATTTTTAGAATGTAGAGCCAGTACATACGTCTGCCTACACTGAAAGAAAAGATTGGCTGCTGCAGCAAAATATGGCATAGCATTTTTAGTTGGCTGCAACAGCCAAGTTTTGGTTGCTGCAACCAATTTTTGGTTGTGTTAGCCTATTCGCAATGTCAGTATAGGATTTTGATTGACTAACGCAACCAAAAATTGACTACTGCAGTCTCAATTAAGAATGCTATGCCATATTTTACCATCTAATTTGCTGCAGCAGCCAATCTTTTCTTTCAGTGTAGCTGTCCTCCCCCTCTCCTCCCCGCTTAACCAAATCTTAATAAATAAATTATATAATAATTTATTATTACGCGCTATTTATGAGCTCCCAAAAAAATTTTTGCGCTTGTTTCGTTTAGTTAAAAAAAAACTTTTTGTAGAGGGCTGAGTATAGGCTGTTAGTCAGCTCCCTCATGGTGTTAATAACAACCGATTTGGAAAATTAAATACACAGGATTTATGCGCTTTCATATTCACATAGTTTTAATTTTTGCGCTGCATCCCTTAAGGTACTTCTCTGTTGAAGCAAGCAGTCATATTCATCCCTAAAGACTTAAAACTCTATTTCGTTTTAAAACCGAAAAGAGACTGGAACAAAGAAAGTTTTAGCCTCGCTTAAAATTAAAGTTACGTTGGTGCAACCGAACCTTAGTCGTTAAAATTGCAAATTATATTATCTGACTATGCAAAATATATCTTCGATTTATGCGCTATTATTTCCAAGTATTTTCGCAACTGGAAATAATAGCGCAGTTAGATATCGTAATTTTGCAATTTTAAACGACTTAGAAATGAATATGACTGTTTACTCTAAGAGGGAAATACCTTAAGGGATGCAGTGCAAAAATTAAAGTTATGTAATTATGAAAGCGCATAAATAGCACATAAATCCTGTATATTTAACTTTCCAAATCGGTTGTTATTAACACGTGAGAAAGATGACTGACAGCTTATATTCAGTCCCCCTCCTAAAAAAAAAATTTTTTTTTAGCTCAACAAAATGAGCACAAAAATTTTTTTTGCGAATTTTGAAAGTGTATAAATAGTGCATTATTATATAATTTATTCATTCAGATTTAGTTAAGTGGGGGGAAGGGCAGACGTTCAGTACATTCATAATGCACTCTCAGTATCTGTCTTATAATTTTTGTGATATTTTAAAATATGTATACTTCATAAAATCTAAAATGAAAATATAAGAATAAAAAAATATAAAAAGATAGATAAACTAGCACAAATACATTTAACCAAATTTACATTAAAACATATAGATGTCCAAGAATATATATTATTGCATGTATATTATAAACAAAGTCACAGATTTAATAATAATATTAGGTACAATCTTTATTTATCACGACAAAGCTACTCTCAAATAGCAATCGCACAATCTAAATCTGATTTGATATTGTTTTGTCATCAGAGCAGAATTATTATGGATGCAGTCAGCGGGCGAGCTTACGATGGTGATGCACGGAATAGAATAAAAGAAAGAGAGCAAAATCGTAAGAATAAAAGAGCATGTTGCTACCACGTCGACAAGTCATAAAGACGCGAGTCGAGAGATTTTACAACGAAGGCGAACGATCGGATCCGCGCGGACGTTTAATGTATGTAACGCTTTCTTTTTACGTAGCCAGCGGGTACGCCGGCTTCATAATGACACCGTCGTCTTTTCGCTTTACTGCGTGTTACGGTAGCAATGTTCACCGCGTGTTATAGCGATATGGCATGTAACACGTTTTAAAACCCTCCTCGACAAATTGTCGGGAGCATTTACAGAATGAGATTTGCATCGATCTTTCTTCGATTACAAGAGCTTATGATCGAAGGGATGTTCAATCTTTTCACCTTTTACGACTTGACGTGACTTTTCAAAGAAAAAAATTTTACGTTGCCTTCATGTTATGTTCTTTAGTTGGTGTAGATCTCTATATGTAATATCTTGGACTTTTCAAAAATAATCTTTAGTAGGAATCAGAAAAATATCTTCTAACTCTCTTATGTATACAATAATAATAATTTTCTTATCTGCATATATAATAGAAAATAACATGAAAGAAAAGTAGACGATTAAACATTTATTTAAATGCCGAGAAAATCACATTATGAAGGAAAAAAAACGGCGATGCAAGCAAAGGACGGAACTCGGACACTGTTGTATGTTAATCTCTTCCTCAAAGAAGGGAATTGAGGACGCAATGGGGTCGAGTGTAGTTTCATACAAGCTCGAAGTGTGCTCGTGAAGGGCTGTTATTCTTTAGCGAGAAAAACGAGGGACAGAAAATGAGAAGGTTGGATAATCCGTATACCAAAGAAGAATAAGAGCAATGTCGTCAGCGCGAAAATGGCTATATGACGAACTCATGACGTCATGAGAAACTTTTTTTAATCCTCATCATTTATTTGACTTGAACATTTAAAAACGTAACACGCGAAAACAAATCTACGGAGCTTCACAAATTCACAGAAGGGATCTGAAGTTAGTACGACATATTGTATGTACTATTAATATAAAAGAAAATAACAGTTTAACCAGTAGCACTTTTCACAGTTCTACAATTCCTTAAAGAAACAAAAGAGGGTTTCGTATTTTTTTTATACTATAAAAACAAAATTAGCACGTCATATTGTCAAATTTAATTTTTGACGTCGTTTAAGATAAAGATTATTGCACGTTCTTGATAATTTTGATGATTTTGATAATTTTTTGATGTAAAAGAAAGTGGCGAAACTGCGAATACTTAAGAAAAAGTTAAATAAAGCCGACGATTATTAATCAATTAATAAAAATTTTTATTTAAAACATATTCCAGTTATTTGGCTTTAAATTACAATAATTAACATTCATATATTTTTGATGTAAACTGTGCATTCGAGGAGACGTTGTTAGTGTTATTTGTGTCATTCTATCCTTGTTTTACTGATACAATGAAGATTGAATGACACAAATAGCGTTAATAGCGTCTCTCCGAACGCACTTAGGTATAAGTGGAAACAAGAAACAAAACTCTTACCGTTCAATTACGCGCCATCATGCGGAGCAATGTCGAATCGGTTTTATTTTCTTGTAAAAATAAAATTATAATTAAGTATATATTATAGGTACAAATTATAGTTTATTAATATATATTGATAATATGAATGTTAATTATTGTAGTTTAAAACTAAATAAATGGAATATTTTTTTAATAAAGACTTCAATAATTGATAAAAAATATCGACTTTACTTAACTTTTTCCTTTAGGTGTACTCGCAATTCCTCACTCTCCTTCACTGTGTCATGATGATATTTCAAGTCATTTTTGTTGTACGAGCAACTACTATATCATATTTACTTTAATCGTATATATTGGTATAAATCTTTATTATCACACACATATATTTCATTTTATCTACAGTTATATTAAACCAATATATCTGATAAATTTGATTCTACCATTTACACACGTCCGACCACTTCGATCGTGCGTCAGCGATGATAGATCCCTGTCTGAACGTCGATCAGACCACGCTCTGGTGAACAGCATCAAATTAATCAGGATGATTTTTTCTTTTCGTCCAACGTTCCTCGATGGAGAGATAACGCGGTCTCGATATACGCCTTCCTTTCTTTCATCGAGAGCTAAGGAGATCGGCAGACCCAAACAAAAGTGCTTCACAAAAATCATTCCCTCTCCAATAGGTTTTTTTTTCCTCTAGACTTACTGCTCTTTTCATTATGCTTTTGTTCCTTTTTTTTTCTTCACTGTTTCAAATATTTAAAAAGAAACCTACGTTCCTGGCATTAACTTCACTATTTCTCCTCCGTTTTCCTTCCTCTTCCCTTTCAAAAGTTCAAATTTGTTGTAATTAAATTTTTATGAAGTTACAATTTATCACAATTAATCGAAATAAATTTATTGATTTTTATATAGATTACTAAACATTGTTAAACTATCGCATTTCTATCTCATTTCAATAAAATGTTTATTCATTTATATAATGACTTATAAATTCCTCTTGTAAAATTGCAGTATAAATACCTAGTTATATACAAATCCATAACTACCATAACGTCATTTGGCTCTTTGAAATACGCACACTTCCTGTATTGACGCGCATAATGTAACTACGATACCATCTCATCATATTCTCTTTCTACGTCTAGATCTTGAATCAATGCTCGTGATATATTTCTGTATAGGTCGGACACTATCTCCAACAAATTTGTACTTTATTACTATTCACTTTTGGCTTTTTGCTACTATATCAATTCTTATGTCCTGAGAGAATTGAAGTCTCTGGGCATGTAATATACTCTATCTATCTATCATACCTATCTCTTTTACGCGCTTCAAAGGTTCACATTACGATCCGTGATCCTCGATGACGACGAGCGATGACGCCGATTAAATTCCACCACGGCTCGCTTCATCGACTCCGCCGCGCCGGCCGCGGGAAGGAAGTCGATGAACTTTCGGCAAGCAATCTTCGGAAAGCCATAAAGCGAAACGCAATTCGCTGGCGTTACCTCCCGCAATTATGACGTAATTGACGGTTTCGACCGTCAAGCGGAGTTTAATAGACGAAAGGAGACAAACGCACTGTGAAAGAGGTATTACATCCTTTTCCGCGCCACGGATCTCACCCCCTTCATCGTGCGTCAACGAATTACTTTCCAATTTGCGCATGGTCGGCGGCCATGCATATAAAGCTACCGTAATCTCGAAGAGATATTAATTTCGCGTTCCCAAAATCCACAACCGTTGCTGATCCGCGACGGATAAAACGCGAAAATCACATATGCACTTGAGATTTTAATTAAAATGTCTCGAGATTTCGTCGAAGAAGAGAGCACGAGCGAAAAAGGGCAGGTAAAAATAACAAAAAGAGGGAGAGGGAGAGGAAGAAATCGATACGACATGCTTGGCGGGGAGAAAATTGCTGCTCATTATTCCTCATTACGATAAATTAGTTCGGGAGTCTGAAGTTAAGTTTGATATATCTCGCTGGGCAATGTGTATTCTAAATTTTGTACACCGCACCGGAATAATTACGCTCACAAAAACAAGATAACAGGTAGAACGATAAAAGATACAACATGTAGTCATACATGGCACTCAATTTTGGTCAAAATTGCGAAATTCAGACAGAAATTACATTTTTATTTGTATCGGAAGAGATGAAAATGCGAAAATGCAGAATTTTATAATTGATTACTTTTATGATTTATTACAGGACAATTAAATTTAATGAATTTAATATGATTTGATATATGAAATAATGTCGAGAAATATATAAACACTGAGAAGAAAAATTGTTCATTTGACTAAACTTTAGTTCATCTTTATTTCTTCCGATAAAGAATATATTTAAGTCACATTATATTTAATACACTATCAAAAAAAAATAAAAATAAAAACAAACTAAACTAATTCAATCAAGTGAACAATTTTTCCTCAATGTATACAAAGAAAGAGAAAAACGTAGAAAAGTACATTTTTGTAAATTTTTGTCAAACGTGATTTATGATAAATGGCAGAACAAGAAATGATAAGTTCAACGCAATATTATAATATATTAATAAAAACTTTTCTATGTAAATACACAAACAGATCGCAAGAAATTTAACAAATAAATTCTTAAATTAATGAACTGAACGAATATTTGTCAATTTGATAAATTTAACGAATTGATATATTCTATAAAAATATTGAAATTTCGATATTTATAAGTATGTATAGAGATACCGTAAGTATCGTTAGACGTTAAATGGAAAAAGAACGTAAACCGTAAGCGCACGATTCGTTATCGTTAATAATACGCGATGCGAGAACGGCCCCGCGTGGAGAGATTACATCGATCCCACGCATTTGAATAAAAACGAACGGATTTTCTTTCGGCCGCGACCGCGATGCGATCTGCAGACCTTCGGCAAAAAAGAAAAAACATAAATAAATAAAATCACCCGAGCGGGATGAATCTCGGTCGTGCCACGAACTTCTGCGATTATGATTGAGATAACGTCGCGTCTGGAGGAAACGAAACTTGGGTGCCTAATCGCGAAGAGGTTTGGCGAACGCGAAGACGAAGCGGAGAGAAGCCGGGCGCGTCGACGTGGAACACCGTGATTTATCGTCCTAACGCGTGTACTGATTTATTATCTCAGGAATTGACCCCGGGACGCGATCCCGGGCTCCTCGCTGCTGATGAGCGATGGCGCGTTTCCGTTAATGTCGGGAGCACACACTGCACGAATTATTACCACCTTCGCAAAATTAAGCCAAATTTACACGAGTTGCGTCTCGACGATGACAATTCTGCTGGACGATTCGTTTCACGGCGGATAACGCGATAAACGAAGATTACCGTCACAAAAGCCCGGCTCTGTCGTTTAACATTTTCCTCGTCACGAAGTTGTGAAATTACGCAAACTGCTTGGAACATAATAAACGTATTATGTACGAATATAAAAAACAATAATAGTTTTATAACTCTGTGGCATTTGAAGTAGTATTCCGGTATACATCGGTAGTGAAAGGATTAAAATGTCGAAAATAAGAGATGTAGATAAACTCTCCTCTCATTTAAAACTCACGGTACGATCACAACATGTCCATGTACAATAACCGAATCATAATTCATTCAACATCGTCTATATAAATCTAACCTCCATAACTACATGCGAAACGGAGCCTTCTAATGCACTTTCACGAATCACTTAAGTTGAAACTCTATGTATGTTTCACTTTAAATGGTTTACTCGGTTTATACCGGATGATCTTCCAAGCGAATGGAAGTAAAGAGTAATTCAACTTCCGTTGACTCGATAATTATTTTATAAAAACATAGTTTGAACAAGTCGACTCATTTTCTTTTCTTCTTAAACTGATTCGATAAAAACATTAAATGAGCTGATTACGAGATTCAACCGAACGAAATGTACAACTATTCGAATCTCTCTCTAGTTTCTATTAATATTTCATACAAATCTCGTACAAACTTCTATAATAATTTACTGCTTGAATTTCATTAATTAAGCTTTATTTATAAACAGTGTATATATCGATTGCCTTGATATTATTTGTTATTATCGTATATTAGGTTGAGTAAAAAGTCATCGCGTATTTTTTAGCTCAAAGTTGTATATACAATATCTTCGTCAATAATGAATGAAATTCAAATTTAAAAAAAGGGTTTTAAAGCTTGAAATCTCTACTTTTAAAAGACATTTTTTAAGTTTATATGAGTTTGATAATTTTTACATATCAAAAACTACGAGCTGAAAAAGACGAAAAATTGTCTTCTCACTTTGTGGATTTGTAACGTGTCCAAAACGAATTTGAGAAAATTTTCGATTACCTATCGTGAAAGCTTGATACTTTCCCTACAAAATCGTTTTTTTTTAATATTCCTACGACTTTTGATTACTGAGTTATCGCGGATTAAATAAAAGAATTATTTTGACTTTAATTGCTCATAACTCCATTAAAAATTGTCGTATCGTATAATTTAAAAAAGAGATTTTTAAAGCTGAAACTTTACTCTATTAAGATATATTTATATTGTTGGTAAGAAAGTAATTGCGGTTTTTACTGATAGATGTCTTTTAAAAAAACGCGATGACTTTTTACTTAACCTAATACATATGATATTATTGTACTACACAAAATTGATATAAAACGACTTACTTTTTCTCGTTAGGTGCAATAAATGCGAGACATAAATCTTTTTCCTTGTAATATTAATTCGAAAAGATTCGACACAAGTCTGCCCGCGGATGATATTACCAGCGTTTTGGCACAGAACCCCCTCATAAAAAGTAAGTATTACATCCAATTATCCAAAGTTTCGCTGTTAAGGATCTCAAAGGCACTTCCCCTTTGCGAATACGGCAAAGAAGTCAGTGGCATACGCCTCGCATAGCTCGAGTCCGTTGTACTTTGTCTTAATCGCGAAGGCGCGTTCCTTGTAGAAAATTAAGGAGAGGAGTTTGCCATGGCGCCGACGAAGATGACGCTACCGGCGTCGAGAGAAAGTGCGCGAGATGGAGTGAGAAAGAGCCGGAAGGATGCCATGACTCCAGGGAATAATAGGCAAAGCAAAGGAAGCAAAAAGAGTTAAAAAAAAGATTTCGCAATATCATATCAGAAGAGAAAAGAATCAAGCAATATGAATAAGATAGAAAAAGCAAAGGAAGAATCGGAGAAAGGAAAGAGCGAAAAAGAACAAATCAATAAATGGAGGGAAAAAGGAAAAGTAATCGTTAATACTTTTAGTACTTTCACACAATGTTTTATATTACACCAGTATGATACAAATTGTGATAATGAAAAAAATAAGTAAATGTCAAGTAGAAAAAAGAAAGAGGGAGGAGAAAGAAATATATAACGTAAGAGAATTTTCTCGAAACTTTTCTTTCAAAATTTCTTGAAATTATAAAACCAACATTATGAATCAAAACCAAGTGTGCAATTGCGAGTAATGTATGAAATATACGTAGGGGGAGAATATGAACAAAAGAAAAAAAGAAATAAAACATAGTTCGTACTATATAACTTAAAATGCGTAAATATTTTAAAGATATATACTTTTCAAAATAAATATCACATAACTAAGTACAGCTCAAACCCATTAAATCCATTTTACAAAGTCGTAAAATTGTGAAAAATAGGACAAACGATATAAATATAAATAAAGTAAAATAAGACCAGTAAAGAGATAATCACAGGTATGCAAACGTATATGCAATATAAGAAATGCGAAATACTAAGAGGTCTATTTAAACGAAGAGAGATGATTGTAAGAAGAGCGATGAAAGACATGAGAAGATGGTAAAGTTTGGAAGGCCCGAGGCGAGCTGGGAGACGAGAGAAGAGAATTCTCTCCTACGGTGGGGTATGGGAGAAGCAGGATAGTAGTGGAGGCAGAAGTACGAGAAGAGAGAGAGAGAGAGAGAGAGAGAGAGAGAGAAAGAGAGAGAGAGAAAGAGAGAGAGAGAAGAAGAAGAAGAAGGGGCAACAAGAGAAGTTTTACGAGAAGGCTACGGGTGGACGGAGTCTTCCAGGAGAAAGAACAAGAGGAAGACGAGAGACAAAGAAACGAACATTGACAATGAGAAAACGAGTATGGCGAAAAAGGAGGTAGAGAGGAGGTCCGGAAGGAGGAGATAGAGAAAGAAGTATGGTGGGCGTTACGTATACGAATACCGACAGCCATCCGAGAGAAGATATAAGGACACGCCGCTCGGGGCCGAACTCCGAGATATTCGACGAATTCGCTCGCGAAATCACAATGAAAGCCTCTTCTCGTCCTGCTGTACGCGAATAGCCCGTCGGCGGACGTCGCCTCCGCCGGTCGCTCCTCCGGGAGAGCAAGCCGAACGACGGTCCTTTAAACTCCGCCGCTGTGCCGCGCGGCAACTCCTCCGGAACACGCCAATATTGACTTCCGCTGTATTACGCTGGGATAATCGGAATTCGAATACGGCGTACATTTTCCGACGGCACCAAAAGCGCTTGGAATTTGGTGTCATTGAATTTCATGTCGTGCACGTAATCCAATGAATAAAATTTATTTGTCGCGAATGTAACTTATATTATCTGTCGGTATATATGTATATATGTTTAAATTACGTATACATTTCTTATATTTACATACTACTTGAGTAACATGGAGCTGATTCTATTCTAGAAGTACCGATGTCGCAAGAGATTAACGGTAGCTTTTCTTAAATTTTCAATGTTGTAGAACATCAAGTAAGACACGATATTTGAAGAGAGACCAATATGTACAACATCAAGCACTCTAACATTATATTTTGCTTGTTACGATGTTGCAATTTTAATTTTTATCTTTAACGACAGAAATATCTAAGGTAACAGTATCCAATATGACCTACCTAACAATTTTTGCCGAGTCCAAATTGAAAACTGGTAATCATAATTAAAATAAGAAACGTTTTCGAACATTAATTAACAATATGAATTGACAATACGTTCTCAATAATTATATGGTTGTAATAAAGATTTAACTATCCAACTACTATAACTGCACTGCAAATTCAAGTGTGTAGTAAATACTTTTATATATGTCAATATGTATGCGTGATTTACACTCTACAAAATATTGGTGTGCTCATAGTATTAAATCCACATCATTTTGAAAAAAATTAAACACAAAAAATTAACACCAACACAATGAGAATTATGTAGACACTGGTGTTAAATTCACACACTATACAAATAAATCAATTTTTGCGTATACAGTATAGTGTTATTTTTACACGGAAAACTAATCACATAATATGAAGGCATTTATTACACATTTCAATTTGTACTTGTGTGTGAAGCTGGCGTATTATTTCATGGAAATAATATTGCACTTTTGTAAGTAAGAACAGCAAGTAGACTACACCAGATTACACCGAGTACTGTTACCTTACTTGAAAATTTATCTGAAATATCAACCGGATATGAATAAACCGAGAAAAACAACCACGGCAAATGTTTCGACTTGCATCAACCTGAGTTCGTCAAAGATGTTTCCGAGTATCATGGTGTTATCAAATACATGACCCTTTCGTCTGACACAAGATAACTCCTGTAGCGGATGATAACGCGTGCACATCAGCAAGCTGATCCAGCCACATAAGAGCTACGTGAACGCAATGTGCGATTAAGATGGCA
Organism: Trachymyrmex septentrionalis; assembly: GCF_001594115.1. Classification (NCBI taxonomy): domain Eukaryota; kingdom Metazoa; phylum Arthropoda; class Insecta; order Hymenoptera; family Formicidae; genus Trachymyrmex; species Trachymyrmex septentrionalis. The sequence goes on from NW_017305180.1 coordinate 983,567, forward strand.
CACATCGTTTGATCATTACGTGTCGACCTAAGGAAAACTCTGAATCCTGGCGCATAGCAGCCTTCGAATTCGGGATTTATTCCAGACACGAACGAGTCATATATCGAAGAACGATTCGAAACGTTTCGGCCGAGAGTGAAGTCCACTGGACTGGCGATTTTTCCATCTACCTACTGGCAAATCGAAAATTCATACTTGAAGGGTGTGAGCGATTCGAGCGATGCGGATCTTACTTATGCAAAAGGGAACGACCACCAAAATTGTAACATTGAAAAGTTTCAATTGTTACAGGATATTTGACAAAGAGTCGAAAGAGATAAAATATTGAAGGATACTAATAGATTTTCTAAAAAAAAAAAATTATGGACAAGTGTCCGCTTTGAAAACGAGGAAAGAGAAAAATGAGCAACGAAAGACCGGATGAGGATGATACGAGCATTCGACTGAATAACGAGAAAGAGAGAAAAAAGAAGGGAACGGTGAAAAAGATGAGTGGAAACAGGATAAGGCCGCATGATATTCGGGCAATTTTTATTGGAATTCGGGAGCTACGTAGCGCATATTATTATAAGTCTTGCTGGAATTTAACAATGGCCAACATATGAAAACTTTTTAAATATATTTTATTAATGTTTATTAATGTTTAACATATTAATGTATTAACACATTTTAACACGTTTTGTTAAATAATCCCTTAATTATACCGTGCATCAATAACCAATAAATCGATGCAACTGATAATATTTTGACGTCTATTTCGGTATTTCAATGCGTGATTAAACTTCTTTTTTTATTATTATATGTAAGAAATATTATTATATAAAACATGTACATTATATGAGACTTTAATTAAGAAACAGTATAAATTCATATATATTCGTATACAAACAGACGGTTTTTTTGAAACATCTAAAAATTGAAGTATACGCAGATCTGAAAATAATTGGTTAAACTATCAAAATAATTATGTAAGACGCTCAGGCTGGTTAGAACATCAAAACTTTTTGCAGCATTGCTCTTCATGCTTAAGTTTCTTACATAATTATTTTGACAGTTCAGCAAAAATTATTTTCTGTATCTCTCTAAATAAATCTTGAGATAATTCAATAAAATTCTTTCTGTGGATTATATATATAATGTAACGTAATGTAAAAATAATACTCATTACTAGTGTAACAAACTGCAAATTAGTTATTTTAGAAATTCTTAGATTTCTTATTTTTCAAAAGATATATTATAAACACCATTTGATATTAATAGCCGTTACTCTATTTCAAGTATAATAGAAGATTTAATGGTTGAGAATAAAATCTGTTCTCTATTCACATTTTCCCTATTCATATTTATCAGCATTAGAATAGTCTTTCCTAAAATGGTCGACTCAATTGAATCAGTATTCGTAGACTTCCCTTATATGCGCAATTCACGTATGCATCTTTCCGCTGTTCGCGGATGAAACGAGCTGTATGACGAGCACCGTAATGATGCAACCTGGTACGGCGCCCTTATGGCAAACGTGGCGCACGAGGAGGAACGAGCGAGGCATGCCTCGTGCACGACGCGCCTCTTCGAGTACAGTCTAAGTATATACAGGGTGTCCTAAGTATTCAACATCCTTCCTCCTGACTCCACATTCTTTAACGATTCCTCTCTCTCTCTCTCTCTCTCTCTCTCTCTCTCTCTCTCTCTCTCTCGGTTTCTCTCTCTATTCGCGAATTATTCCTCGTCACGATTTATATACGTTGTAATCATTGAACATTTCGGAGATAAAACAATCAACCTTATTCTATATAATTTCAAACAAAAAAAAAACAGAAAATTGCCCTCGAGTTTATCTATTATAAAACACTGACTGTCCGATATCGATTGTTCTCGTTGAAATAACTTGATTAGTCGAGACTATAATTTCTTAGATATTTATATCGTTTAATTTATCAAAAAAATTAATCGAAAGTAATTTTTTTACCATCAACAGTATACTCAATTTTTGAAAAAAAATTGCTTAAAACGATTACTCGGAATCACTAATGTACACAACAATCATTTAATCGTGTGAAACATATTACCGTTAATACTTTAATAATGTATTATTCTATTTCTGTCGAGTTATTACCTGATATCCAATTAATATCATATTACAGAATTAATGTACATACGATTAAATTAGTGATTTATTTCACATTTTTTTAACTCCACAATTATTCGCGCCGTAAGTAGCATGCTTTTGTACATACCTAATTACATTTTCGAATTTCATAAAAAAAGTATTGAAAGGAAGTGGTCAGTGGCCTTGATTTTAAAATCGAGAAACCTCGCTACTCTTAAGAGGAGAAACGAGTCGAGACACCCTGTATGCACGTGTAGACGTGTATACACGTCGAGTCCTAGATTCTTGCTTTCGTATCCGTGAGAGAGGAGAGAAGGAACAAACCCGTGGCTCGCCAGTCCCACGGGCCTCGGTGTCCTCAGTTATCTCGGCCGGGCAGCGTGATGGGAGGAGGGAGGTAAGACGCGGGGCCTTACCTCCGCGATCCTCTTCTCGGTCCCCTTTCTCTCTAGTGGCCAGTCCCGCCAGTCCTTTCGAATCCATCCGCCTGCCTGTTCGTCTCATCTTTGTCTTTTTCCACAACGCCAACGCCGCCCGAGATCGTTTTTCCTTCTCTCTTTCTCTTCAT
>NW_017305180.1:986341-990624 GCF_001594115.1 Trachymyrmex septentrionalis
TCTCTCTCTCTCTCTCTCTCTCCCCCTTCCCATTTCTTACATTTAATTCCGCCTTGTCTGGTAGTGATCTCTACCTCTTCGTCACGACCGCGAGAACTCACCTCTGGACTTTCGTAAAATATGTATCCGCGTCTCGTTGATAATGAGAGGAGAACTTGCGAGCGAGGAGGCCTGAGCTCTCGACTTCGATCTCGCGACTTCTTCGCGAAGCGGAGTGATTTCCTCGTTGCCCCCCTTGATTTACGTTTGCCAATGATTTATGCCGGCGCCGTGTCGATTAATAAGCGTAGCGTGCATGTAACGTTTGAAGCCCAGCAGTGGCAAACATTAGCAAACGCTGTAGTGGCGTAGGAGTATCGCGCAGTGCACAGGAATTTCAAGGAACGATCATTCTCCAACGTCGCTCAGATTTGATACACGAGCCTCTTCTTGACAGAAAAAAAAACTTTTACGCAACTTTCGGCGTGATTTGTCTGAGCATTATTTTACGTCTCGAGTATAATTTACGAAGATGGATATCGTTGTATTGTTACCCAATATCGTTTTCTACATACATTTGTCTCTTAAATTTTGAAAATAGAAGTATCTTTGATCTGCAATTATTGCATAATCGAAATTTTTAGTAAACAATTTTCTAGTCATAAGAATAAAATAATTATCCATAAGAATAAAAATGCAGAAATTTATTGTGAAAAGAATAATGACTGATATAATTCTTAATCTCCATATAGTATCAAATATTTATTAAATATTTAAGTTTTTAAAATTATACGAATTTCTAGTACTTGTATTAAAGTGTATTAGATCTGTTCATGTAGCCTCTTTAGTTCTTGATAACGTTCTTTAAACGTATATATGTGCGTCTTTACCTGTGAAAGAGACAAACAAACTTGGGTGCCAATGCGTTCTAAAAACAATTCGCGTATCGACCCCTCTGAACAAATACACGATGTAATCCAACGAACCTTTCGCGCCTGTTATTTCAGGTACCCCTCTTCTCAACTCCGAATGATCTTGCCCGTTTTTTTCTTTGCACGATCGGATTATACTAGGTTGTATTTCAAAGGGAAGTCCGCTTAGCATGTGATCGAAACAGGCGTATTTGCCAAATTCAATGGCACGAAAAAAATAGGGAGCAAAGCCTCCCTTTTTCTACATTTTTTCAATTAAATAAAGTACCTATTAACATATCCAAACATCTAAAATAAATCCAATTTATTTTTTCTTATTAAATCAGATTATTTTTTGCCCTTTTCTTCAACTACCTACTCATTGCACTATTATTTACAAAAGAATATAGGTGTTTAATGTATAGATGTCTGTGAGTGTCTGCAGACGAACACGAGTATATTTGCTAAAGCCAAATATCTGTGTGGATTATCCCTGCGGGATAGCATATTTCTAAGCAAAAATAGTGAACGATTATTTGATTTCAGAACTGTATTTTCTTAGGAACAAGAAAAAGATCGTTTTAAACTACGAACTTTTCCTACACTGAGAAAAAGATATTTAAAAATATGTTTGTGAGAAATTTTATTTCACTGAAATCAATTTTTGTTCAAATACGGCGAAATAAAATTTTATTTCTAGCAAATAAGCCATCTATTTTATTTTTTTATAATTAATGAGATGTGTTCACAGAAATGTATATTTCGTCATCGCAATCAAATTTTTTCATATAATTAATAAATATCGGAGAAAACATGAGTAACATTTGTTTCGTAATACTTCAACATTTTTCTCTCAGTGTATACATCTCATATAGAATGTAGATAATAACATAATGAAAATAATGGAATGAATGAAAGAATGAAAGCAAAATTAATATACGACTGACAATAGATAAAAATTAAAAATCGTGTTATTATTCTAAAGTAATCGTGTTAAGATAAGGAAGACGATCGGGGAGTCATTATCCGCACCTCTGATAACGACGTTGCAAGATCGCTTCTTTTCGAGTCGGGGACCGGAAAAGGTACGGAGAAAAAGAACGAAACGGACGACCTCGTTTCTCTTTGCCATCCTTCCTCATCATATACCGGAATGAAATTGCCCGCGGAAGGCCGGCGGAAGGCCGACCCGTAGACTTTCTGAGGTTAACCGTGCCGCCTGTTAATGGTCAGAGCCACGAAAGCCGGCCGTATTTTAAAGTCGCCAGTAGTCGGCAACGAACTCTTTTGCGGCGTCGATTAACTCCAGCGAAAGCGCCGAAACGAAGACATGGGAACAAGAGAAAAAAGGAAGCAGTTCCGTTTTTACACGTTTTTTAAAAGATCCAGAAGGCTGGATAATTGAGGGATCTCTCCACATTCACATGAATTTATTGTGCTACCGTGAAATAACTTCAGACAAGAATACAGAACTTTATAAATATGTAATCACAGTTTTATGAGAAAACGATATGAATCTGTACAGAAAATCTACACAAGAGTGGCTATCGATCTATCGAGTTTTCATTTCATTCCACTCATCATTTTTCAATTAGTTTAAAATTGATTTTCTTTCTTCTTTCAAGCTTCCTTTCATTCAGAAAACTGCGTCCTCGTAAATATAGACTTTGAAAATTCTTACGGGCGACCACCAAAAAAAATCAGACAAACAGATTTGAGTAGTTGGAACCTCGTCACGTGAAAAATTATAAATAACGTCATTTTTTATAAAAAAAATAATTACCGATACCTAAAGAATATCAAAAAGTGGGCATTTTTTATATACCTATCCTGCATATTATCTGGAAAAACGATCAATTTTCGCAGAATACTAATTCTATATCCATTTGCTCTCAGCCTGTGGATTCCTGCGGCGCAAAAGGAAGTTCATTGAAGAACGCGGCGATAAAAATACATCGATAATACGATATTTCATCATTACGAACGTGGACGAGTCGAACGAAGTCGTGGACCTCCCGCATCGAAAGCGCCGAATGATCTCTCGAGAGCGGCTCCCGGTTATTGAATGTCGAACGCGAAGGAACGAACGATCGATCGCGTGACGAGGCGAAAAAGAATCAAGCGCGCGCGCTCGCGCTATCTAGATAAAGTTCATTAGAACGCGCGCTCTGAAGCCGAACACGTTAAAGTCGTTTGTGTTACCAGCACTAGTCCCTCCATCAAGCGTGAGCAAAGCCCGGGAAAAGGTCTGCTCCAGTTACGGAAAAAAAAAAATGGATTAATTATCATGGAGTCAAGTACCGTTTAGTACTAACGCTGCATGATCATTATCACTGTTACAGCAAGCTCCATAAAGTAACAATCATTAAATTAGCTTTCGTTTTTCATTAACTATTTTGCACAATTTTAATATTCATATATTTATATATTTTGTATATTATTTATATAATTCATTAAAAAAAAAAAAACATTCATCATGTTTAAAAACAGACATTATACTGTTAAGTATTATTACATGTTTACTTTTAACACCGCAAACTGATAAAAATAAGACAAATAAAAAAACTTTCTACTTTATATCACATTATAATATTCGTAATCTTTTTTTGTTAATAGTTAATTCTATTAATTCTATTGAATATCAGTTAATTTTATTAGTACATTGTTGCCATCGCTATTATTATTAATGTTATTAAAATGAATAATACTGTCAATGTTATGTTCCACTAATCATAATATCATTTTTCGTTATTAGCAATATATGCATTAAAATCGCAAACTTTGGCATATTTGTGCAAAATCAATTGTACGCGTATCGTACTTTAAAATGCGAATAATGTTATGTTTACACTGCTATTACGTAATATAAATCTGTAAATACTCGTGATATACGATACATAACGAACTGGATACAAGTGAATTACAGTAAATCACTCACCAGGTCGTCTCATTAAACATAATATCATTATCGAGGCGCTGAATTATGCAGGAAAATAATGCGCAAAAATAGATGCTGTGCATCGTGAATAACGTTATACTTTTCGTAAATCGTATACTTACGCGGTCAGTACTGCCCGATGGACAGTACTGACGTCACCGCTTACGGTACAAACGCGTAACATAATGTCAAATCATACAGCGGATTACATGTCGAGATGACACGTAAGGTGACCTATGTTTCAATAAAATATCAAGATAACAGGATATGTATGCCATATCCTGTTTATTTTTTAAATACGTCGACCTGTTCCATTATCATAAAACTTTGATCAATCGAAGCAGGAAATATCAAAAAATTTATCATCTCTCATCATGCACATCTTATATGAAAGCTGATACAAATATCTTCTTCTTCGATATATACCTCTTTATAATTTAAGAACAGTCGGAATA
>NW_017305180.1:990724-1016356 GCF_001594115.1 Trachymyrmex septentrionalis
GCTGATACAAGCTTCTTCTTCGATATATACCTCTTTATAATTTAAGAACAGTCGGAATAAATATCACTACACAGATACGTTAAGAGATAAATTGCTTGCCGGAATTAACTGATGTCACTTGAATGAATGACGTATTGGCCAATTAATATGATAATCTCTGTGTGATACTATAATCTCTTTCTCAAAAGCTTATCTAACAATTCTTCATAACACATAAATTATAAGAAAACTTGTACTAGAATACATAAAAAGTAATAATAAAAACAAACACCATTAAAAATATTTAACTTTGAAATTATATCTAATGTTTTAATAATACATCATGTGTAATTATAAACAAAGTGAAAGTTGGTACGCGTAAAAATTATTGTTTAATCAGACATTATGTGAATGTATGTGAAATAATTCATGGTTTTTTCGTTAGATTTATTTTAAATTGTATATAATTATTATATGTTTTTAAGGTAAAAAAAATTGTAAAAATTATGTGCATTTTTCGAGACACACATTGCAAGGGATATCATTTGCTAAATATGATTCACGACAAGAAATAAGTAGAAGAGTATATCTCACTCTGAGCACGAAAGGGTTAACCCTGAAGACTATAAAACACTTTACTTGCGTGAAGACAGGAAAAGGAATCTGAGACAGTTTACATATATTACAATGATGAATTCGTATTTATCATGCTAGTAAAATGCTTGATAGTGAAGACCAAAAATTTCAAATAAAACTGTATTCTCACTTTATAAGCAGATATTTTATAAACGGATAGTCTTTTGTAAAAATTATATAAATAAAAATATTATCCTATATGTCTTTGATTTTTGTATTGTACAATACGTTCAGTATCTGTGTGAAATTCGACATAAAATGAATTTAAGAAAACAAATTTAATTTCTTCCAAAGCTAGCAACATTTTATCAAATTATATTGTTTAGAATTGATACCTCCATTCAAACACAGAAGTATTTAGATAATTAATGACTCAGAATTGTTCTTAAATTTCTACTTGTGTTACTCGTGATAATCAACAATTGTCACGAGAAATAGAATTTGTTAGTAATAAGCAATTGCTAATTTTACAATTGTTGTACAATACAATAATGATTTCACCATTAAAAAATTGTTGAATTCCTTGAACTTAACTGCCTTAATTCATTCAATTAAAGAGCTTGCGACAGTAAACTAACTCACGTATGGTAAATATGGAGTAAATAAACTCCAAAGCTAAAATGATTGGAAAAAATATTAATATCACGTGTTCGGCTACGTTGTGAGGTTATGTTATAACGTAAATATGACATTAACTTTGATTGAACATGTGATATCAATATTTTTCCTCATTATTTTAACTTTAGAGTCCATTTGCTCCATTTTTACAAAATTGAAGCTCACTAATTCCAACGAATCCTTGACTTAATTAAAACAATTAAATTGAATTAAAACAATGTACCAATTTTTTAAATAAAATTAAATCATTATTTTCTATAACAATTATGAAATTAACAATTGTTTATTACTAACAAATACATTGATGTAGTACTCTAAAACAACCAAAAATATTATTCGTAACTGTCAGTTTTCACTGTCAGCTGATTGCGAGTACTTACACAGCTATAAACTCGGAGCGAAGTAGATAGTCCCTTAAATCGTTAGACGAAGAAAGAGAGAGAAGCGTAAGAAACATCTTGAAAACTTACCTAGACCACACCGCAAAATCGGCGAGCGATCCTCTCCTCAGCACCGCGGCGAGCCTTCAAGGGTGCCGATTATAGGCGCAGGGGTGGGGGGGGGACAAAGTCAGCTCTGCACGCGCCCCCCCGACGTCACCCGGGATCCCCTGTTCTCGACACGTTCCTCGTGTTCCGAACGGCGAATACACACTCACACACGGCCGGCGGGCTTGCTATTATATCGTTATTCCGGGTCGCCTCGTGACCGTCGGTTCCGACGCGTCGTTCCTCTCTGTCTCTTCTTTTCTCTTCCTCTTTCTCTTCCCCTCGCAAACGCACTATATACGTAGCGGAGCACTTGATCACCACGAGGAACCCGTCGCTGCCGCGGGGCCCAACATCACAACTCGGCGATTCTCGCTGCTCTTTTTCTTCAAACAATCCTGTCGTTCTCACCGATGACGGCGGTCCGACACGCACGCGCGTTGCACGCGTGTATGCGTGTACACCTGAGAGTGCGTTTTCACTCTATCAGTTCGTCCATCTCACTCGCACTCACGAAACAGTCCTAAGCCGCGCAGAATCATCGCGCGCGCGCGCGCGCGAGCGAGCGCCCGTTCGATTCCTCTCGGCTGCTCGGCTCTCGGCGCCGCGTACACGCGTATTCCGCTCTCGTCCCTTTTACGTACGCCGTAGGGGGCGGCTTTCCTCGGTTGACGGGGACGGGCGATCGCTGATTTCCGGGTAATCCGCGGCCAGGTGCGTGGTGGAGGCAACACACGGGAACAGATGTCGCCGCTTCGGCATCTAGAAAAGCATTCGAGAACGCGATCGATCAGACCGTGTCCGTCGTTTCGGCGCGAATTGCGAATCACGAAACAGCATCACTCGCTTGCTGGCTGACCGGCCGGCCGGCCGGCCGGCTAGCCGACATGCGTGCGTGTCGCCGGTCGCGAAATCGCGGGGAGCCAGTATGGCGCCGTGCTTCTTTCGTATTCTCCCTGTCTCTCTTCCTGCCTCCCTCTCTCTCTCTCTCTCTCTCTCTCTCTCTCTCACGCACACTTCTTTCTCTCTCCGACTCTAGCTTCCTCCTCTTTCGACTCGTTCGCATTCGCTCATTTATTTCTCTCCTTCTCGCCCATTGATTCATCTTGTCTCCTTTTACCACTTGTTCGCTCACTTTCTTTCCACTCTCTCTCTCTCTCTCTCTCTCTCTCTCTCTCTCTCTCTCTCTCTCTCATCTATCTATCTATCTCTGTTGTCCGTCATTCACGCATCCATCGTGCATATCTGAACACTGTTCTTTCCATCTACTCTTTTTACTCTCCTTGTTTTTACTATCCTTTTACCTTCTTCCTTCATTGCCGTCTAATACCACGAATTCGAGTCGACAAGACGCGTACCGTCCATTTGAAAGCTGCATGTTGTTTTCGCGAAATTAACGAGGGAAATCGAATCGCCCGTTTTCAACTCTCCGGTTACCGATATCGTTTCTAAAATTCATTAATTCAATATCGTTAATATTCGTTATTGTTTGCCGCGGGCAATGTACCACAACCGAAAAATCACGCCATAACCGTAACGAACGTTCGAGTCGAATCGCGAACCGAATGAAGTTAGTGGTAGGTCGGACGCGTAAACGACCTTCGCGATAAGTCGCAACTCGCGAGAAGCGCGCGAATAGTACGTCGCGTTCGAAAGATTTACGACTCGTCGTAGAGACTTTAGAAATCGGCCGCACTAACGTTCAGCGATTACTCGAATTACTAGTGCACAAATTTTGAGATACACTCACTATCGCGGCGTGCTGCACGCAATGGCCTAGAAAACCCGCGTTTGCATGCAACATCGTTCTAGACTAGTATAGATCGAAAATGTTTCTCGATGAAACATTAAGAATTAATATCTCGTCTTGTCTTAAAAAGGTTTTATCAAAAGGAACGTATTTATCAAATAGACACGAAGACAAGATCAGGTCTTTTCTCTCACAAAATTAATCCTCAATTACAGTTGTGAAAACAACACCTAAGTTCTAAAGCGTCTTGTTTAAAGTATAAAATGCAAGTAAATCTTCACCTTTTATGTTGATTAATAGATAAATATTTCAAGTTATTTCATCTACTGATTTATAAAAACCTTATACGGCGGTTTTTATAGTCCATTCTTACTTTAAGACCCTCTTAAGTAGTGTCTCAAGATATATTCGGGTCTCTGATTGATTCATAACATCTTAAGATTGTACTTCAGACAGTCTTAAATGTAATGGGCTTTCTACAATAAGCCGTTAGTCATCACTCATATCAGATTAGTGATAAGGCAGAATTACAGTCATAAATCTTAGGAAACTTACATCAAGAATAAATAACATTAGATCATTACGTCACAATATTTCAGCCGCTAATCAGAAGAGTGGTAGTTCACAGGACAAATAATACATTATATGATTAGTCAGTTATAACGTAATCAAAATTTTAAATCGTAAGCAATAGAATTAGGCCATCTCCCTGTAGTCACTGATTATTGACTTATTATGGGACATGACATTGCTGACCTACTTACAACTTGCTCCTGGTTTCTGATCTATAACGGCTTACGGTAGAAAGTCCATAAAAATCGATTATAAATATCGCCCATAGTATCAATCGCACAGATTGTATAACAGTCGTCTAAATTTTCACTTCGAATAACCCGTTGCTATAGTCGAGATATCGAGAATTAAAAAATACAATCCAATCCAAGAAGAATCGCGATGGACACGTGATGATGAAGACAGTTCTTATTTCAAGATCATTTTAAGGAATGTCTCAAGACGCTAGTAAGTACTTTTCATTTGATGACACAAGTCGACATAAATGTCATTCTGTCTTTATTACTCACTAAATGTGAAGAAAGATGGAACGAGGCTTGCGTTGACTTGTGTCTAAATCGAAAGCACCCAATATTTATGAATGACTTATGATATCCTAAGGCTGTACTTAAGATTCTTAAATATATAAGAATCGCCTACAAATACCGAATACATTCGCGCGATTTAGCGCCGCGTCGCGCTTCCTTGCGAGTTTCAGATTTTAGCGCGCGTCCCCTTAAGGAGGGGAGGGATGGAGAGAGAAGAGGAGGGGAGGGGAAAGGTCGCAAGCACTCGCGAGTGCTGAACGTACGGCGAGGGCGACACGGATCAGGCGAGACGTATCCATTGCAGCGCGTCGTCGGCACGCACCAGGCACCAGCCGAGGCCCCGATGTGCGTATCTGATACAGTCGTTCCTCGGCGCTAAAATGGCGATCGAAGTGACAGCTCTCGCTGCCGTCGTCTCTCCTCCTACACCTCCTACACTTCTTCTTCTTCCTCCTCCTTCTCCTCCTCCTTCTCCTCCTCTGCCACCTCGTCGCCGGCGAGGCACGGCTCGACGAGACTTTGCGCGCCGCACGACCGGTAGGCGCGTCCTCTTCTTTTCCCTTCGGATAACAACCGAGACGGAGTACTTCTTTATCACTTCTGAGAACGCTTTATTCTCCTTTCCTCTCGATTCGCAATCACACATTACGTTCTCTCCATCTCTCCCATTCACACATTCTATCTATCTATCTATCTCTCTCTTTCTTTCTCTCTCTCTCTCTCTCTCTCTCTCTCTCTATTTCTTTCGTTCGCTCATTCGCTCACGTTAACTTTCTCGCTCTTTCTGCCTTTTTCATTCTCCATTCATTCGCTCTCTCGCGGCGCGAGAGAGACGAGGGAGGCTGTTTACTCCTTTTCGTCGGGGCTGGGCTTTTACCGAGCGCGCGACGGCGACGCACCGCCTCGACGGCAGTAGCACGACGATAACGAAGAACACGAAGATGGCAACAACAGCGACCGCGACTATGACTACGATGACGATGATGACGACGGCGGCGGCAGCGGTATTCGATGGCGGTTCTCTCTCTTTCTCTCTCTCTCTCTCTCTTTCTCTCTTTCTCCTCGGTCCCGGACGACGCCTAACACCACCACCTCCACCACTACCACCACCACCACCACCACGATGCCACCTACTCGATAGCAGTGCTTGCCCGGACTCACGGGACTCGACTGGGCTTCGCCAGGCTGCGATACGCCCCTCACCCCCGCCGCTTCCCCGTCGCACTTGCGCCGACCGGCTATCACTTCTGCCTACCTACCCCCGTCTCGCCCTATCTCCAGGTACTAGCCGTCCAGCGTGCCTCGATCCACCCCCAGCGCAGTTGTACTAACCGTGCGACAAGCCATGAACCCCCGCGGAGCTCCCACGCCCGCGGGACGGCCAATCGCGCGACTTGCCGGTGCCAGGGACGTACCATACGAAGAGGCCAAAAGGGTTGCACACGATATGTATTCTCATAGCCAAGGCCAGCGTCACGGGGGGAGGGAGAAAGTTGGTATAAATTATAGAGATCGAGCGATCCGGGAGATAATCCAGGGCGCATATTGTATACGTTTTCGTTTTTCTTCTTGGTACCGGTATTAATCGTCGACCGTACCTTAAATTATAAAAAGAATATAAAATTTATAACATTTTATGTATACACGTTGTTTAAAAAATATTTTTTTTTAATTTTACATTTTGTTGATACAAAATATTGAATATATACAATACGATACTAATGTGAGTGTTAAATATATATAATATAGAAAATGTGTAAATTTTCCTTTTCTTTGTCATTTCTTCTTGTTTATATTTTTTCGAATATACGATGTTATTTTCCATGCACACACATTTAATTAGTATCAGGTATAAAAAATTGTATACAAGAACATATAAATATGTATAATTGTAAATTCATATGTTCATATTTCCTACTTTTTTCTATAAAATTACTGTTTCATATGAGAAACATAATATTAATGTTAAGAAAACGAAGAATAATTAAAAGGATAATTTTTGCATTATTTCTTTTACAAAAATCAAGTTTGAAAAAATGAGAAAAAATTGTTATCTTCATATAATATTGTATCTAAATAAATAATAAAAGCTCGTGACTTTCAACTATATTTTAGTAACGAGAAAAAATTAAAAAATTCTTTTAATACAATTTGTACATTTATTTATATTGAAGTTCAGCTCAGGAAGAGAACATCTTGTTATTCCACAATAACCAGTTACCAGTGTATAAAAATTCTCAATTTATCTTTAACCCTAATAGTCTAATGTTCAAATTTACTATATACGATCATTATTTATTAGATCTACATATAATATATATCTAAAAAATTACAAAACAAATTTTCACAAAAAAAACATTTCAAATTATAACAGATAAAGTCATTAAATATTAGAGAAAAAATAAAACACTAGTAAGAAAATTAGTTACATTTTAATCCCAAACAAACCAGCAGGATTAAACATTGATGTGGTAATGGCGGAACACCCGATATAAACCTCACGATAAATGACTGCACGCGCGAGACGACACGCGTTAAGTCGCAATGACAAGAACGTGAATGAAGCTGGAGGGGAGATACGGCGCGTATGCAAATGCATGTATTGCTCAATGTTCGATCTCTTACGCGAATAAGGTACGTAAAGGAAAGAAAGATGGGAAACAGAGGGAAGGGGATAATTCGCAGGGAGGGAATCGCGTTGTTCGTTTCGCGAAGGTATTCCCTTACTCGAGGTCAATCGCGCACGAATTTTTTCGCGTCCCTTTGAAGTCAGCCGCTCAAACTCGAGAGTTACTAACCGAGCCGCGAATGTCGGCCGCGAAACAGGCCCCACCTTACGTTGCTGACTTCACACCTTAGACATACCATGCCATGCCTCCTTTCAAGCGATTAAACATGGGAGAGCTTACATTTGCAAAAGTCAAACATCGTTGAACTCAATTTTCGTGTCTTTCAATTCCCAGACATTTCTTAGACGCGATGACAGTTGGATGTGAGAATATTTATGTATACGAGAAACGAAATATTCCAACGCATTTCCTATATTCTTCCGCGGGATAATTTGCGCACATCACGAAAATTTTTAAGCAGTTAAAAAGGTTAGTTTTGATAAAATTGATTTTTAGACGACTGTAAGACCAGTATTTGTAATTGATTCTTCAAGTCCGTCTTAGGCACAGTTTCAAGATGTCATAAATCAATTGCAGATCCATATATGTGCCCAGGGTGAATCAGAGTCGTTGAATCAGCTTTTTACTTGAGAAAATAATACACTACACACGTTATAATTTAATTAGGTATGAAGTCGATAATTTTCTCATAGGATAAAAAGTTGGTTCGACGACTCTGATTCATCCTGTACAGTGTCTTATTAAGACATCTTATAATAAAGAACGGACTATATGAATATACGTGTCTAAATCTCTTTTATTATATAAATTATATAAATTAGAATATTTCAGGCTTTCAAGAAAAAAATCTTCAATATACATATAACAAACAAGTTAAATTAAATTTAAATAAAATATACAGTAGATCTATTTACTTAGAAAGTATGCGTATAAAAAGCATTTTCTTGCTAACAATAAAATGCAAACAATAATCGGAACAAACGGATATGTGACTTGAAAGTTGCATTGGACAGTAGAGAGTTAAAAATGATCAGCGCTAACCGATCGGTGTTTCAGTTAAAGTCAATTATCGCCAACCCTTGTTTGATCTGAACTTCATTTAGCAGCCAGCTTCGCAGTTTGCTCGGGAGCGTGCGGCCAAACGGCGCTTAAAACAACGCAAGTATCGGATTATGTTCGTTAGGTCCCGGGCCGATGGTGGTGTCACTTTCGTTATTTATGCACGCGTAGCGTACCAGCGTACGGCGGCGTTAGGTTTAATTTAATTTCCACCGTTGATCTCGGAACGCTTGGCCGTGCCGCGCCGCGCCGCGCCGTGCAAAATACCGGAGCAAGCCGCCCGTAATTGAATCCGTAACGGCGAACAAATCAGCACGACGGTCATTACGTTACACGAGCCGCGCACTCGGCGAGGCGATCGACGTTCGTTAGCCAATCGTTCGCTTAATTGCCGAGGGCAGGCGCGATAGGCCTCGGTCAAGCCGCAGCTTTGTATTTAAAGCGTGTTTAAATAAACACCGATTGGACCTGCTGGGCTGGTAGCGAATAATGGACCATCGTACCAAACCTCCGTCATCGTTGCCACTTTTCCGACAGGTTTGTTTTGAAGATAAGAAGAGAAATGTACCTGTTAATTATAATTTTCCACTCAACAATATTATTATTATTACAACTATACGTATATATACTGTAACATAACATAAGTATACTGTTGAGTGGAAAATTACAACTAGCGAGTACGTTACGTGTAACTTAATGTAGCTTTTTTTGATAAATGAAAAGCTGTGCTCGGATGAATTTATCAATTAACGGGGTCTTTGACTGCTACTCGTGTCATCTCGATATACATTTGCTAGATACACATTAATATTGTTAATTTTATACGCCACGTTTTTATTATGATATGATTGATTTGTGAGTTAATGCTTTATGTAGTGTGCAAAACTGCTATGCTTCGCTATTTCTGTTAATTCAAGTTTGCCTGTTGTAATCTAACTACTTGGCAAGCTTGTAACAGCAGTTTTGCTGATGTCTTGTTATTCGCTTTGTATATGTATATGCCTGCATTGCGACAAAGAATTATGAATTATTAATAGGCAGGTAGCAGGATCCTGATCTGTCATTTGGCTGACCATCGCGATAATTAGCTTTTACTTGACTCGCTTTAATAATCCAAACACAGCCTGTCAAGGCTGTGTATCGCGTCGCGATTCCCGGCCACAAGAGTGGTCGTAACATTAGCGTAGTCGCGACGTGTGACAAATTTTGCGAAAGATACCCCTGTATTTCCCCTGTCTCCCGTTCCATTCTCGATGGAGCTCACTCCAAGAATTGTTAACGCGTTTCTCGGAAGCGAGTATGAGCGCGAAATTAGCGCGAGCGCAAAGCGGCGCGGGCGGCGTTCCGCGCTACAAGCGGATTCCGATCGAGATAATTAAAATTAACGACGTTAAAGCGCCGTCATGCCTGCAATTAATTACCGCCACGATCCGCGCTGCCGATCGGTCCACACGGTGCCCATCGCCGGACCCTCTTCTACGCTATTGCTACAACATAATCGCGATATCAATCCTTCATTAATTCCCACAACCGAAGGACGACGCGCGGAGAGAGTCCGGGACTTTTCCTCCGCGCGGCGCGGCGCGGCGCGATTAATTCTGCCGGGGCACTTTATAAGGCTACACACAGGGTGTCCCGCCGTCACCGGATATTAATGACGCGTTGCTCGGGTTAGTACGTACTGGAGAGTTTTACAGTCGAGAATCGCCCGCATAGAACGGAGCTGTCGCGACTCGTTGAGAATCACCCTCCGATTCGCGTTCGTTTAACATTTTCTCGACTGAGTTTTACGACTGTAAAATTGTGCTCATTGTCGGCGTACAGCTATTCGGCGCATTCAGAAAGACAGAAGTTGGAGTGGACTATAGAGATTACAACGAATGGATTAAGTCTCCTTGATTAGATAAAAAAAGAGAGAGCGTCATTGTGAAAAAAAAAAAATCTCGTTCTGCTATTGTCATATAAAATTATCAGGACACCCTTTGGACGCGCAGAGCCATCGAGTTCTATGAATTATACATCGCGCCGTGACGGCACCCTCGTCGTGAAGTTTCTTTCGCGGTGGTTGATCGCCGACACACTCGCACGAGCGGAGAGATAAAGCAAACAAACGGAACTCTTAATAAAACGACGGCGATAACTAAACGAGGCGATCTTTTCCATCGGGCAACGATCCAGACGTAAATCGATTGTCTTGCCAAATTTCAGACCACATATCTCTGTGCGAAAACCTGAAGTAACGTTCCTTTTTTGAAGATTCTTCTTCCTATTTCAGTGCTTCTCGCCAGATACATATGCCATCTGCAACGTTGAAATAACATCGTATTTTCCTTGGTCGAGAAGCACGAAGCCATGTGAGGAATGCATTAAACTTTTATTTAAAAAAAATGGAAATGTTAATAAAAAGTTTAAAAATTCACAATTCGTTGAATAGGTTTTAATTTTTTCTGTCAAAAGGACATTAATATTTATACGACGGTATGATATGATCAATTATTATGGCCTCAGAAACGAGAAAATTTATGGAAATTTCTCTGACAAAATGCATTTTTGTTGGATTATATATGTTATTATGAAAAAAATACTCTTGAAAAGTATGGAACTTTTAAAAAATAAAGTTTTATGATTTTATTTAGAATAAAAAGTTGTTTAGATTCATATTGAATAATTCTTTAAATCTTCTCATATTTTACAAAAAGAACTAACTTTTATTTTGTTTTTGTTAAATCTATTTTAATATTTTTGTTGTAATTGTTTCGTATAGAATGCAATTTATTAAGAACGTCCCTTTTTTTTGTAATCAACGACAGCATTTGTGTGAATATCAATGGAAATATTACAAAATGAATATTGAAAAGTTCAGAGTACGAACGACAAGCTTCGCTTTAAGTATGAAATCTTATTTACAAAGCAAACTTTACAAATTGTATACTTGCATCGCCTGTACCTAAGTGCTGTAATAAAGTCTTTAATCTCGTTAATAGCTCTAACTTTCAGTATCTCTCAGTTAAAATTTTAAGTCGTGTCGTCTGCCGATTGCAGAGAAACACGTGCTGAGCACGTGTACATGCTGAGCTGTTAAAAGAAATGACTTCTTGGCAGCATGCCGCGCCTAAGGATATTTCTAAGATTTTCAAGTGCGTTCTGTATGCGTGATTCATTCAAACAAAAAACGTTCTCAGTAATTCACATATTTATATGTAAAATTCTCCGATAAAAATGGCGATACATACGTTTATATATTTTTTTCATACATTTTTAATAGCGAATTACTGCTCGTGAATTATGCAATTTAGTATTAAAGACTTTTAATATATCTGACACAAGGAATTTAAAAAGGTCTTTCGTCTAGAAGAAAATTGTTTGTAAAATTATGATGTTAAATACTACTCAAATATCGTGATTGATAGATAATCTACGTATATAATCCTTTTAATCGTAAAAAAAAATAGATAAGGCTAACCTCACAATAAAAAATGCCTCTTTCCATCATGTAAAAAGAAGAGAACATTGAAAAACAGTAAAGACTGGTATAAATTTTTTTATTCTCTTAAAAATTTCTTGAACTTTTGAATGTCGACCGTAGTGGCAATCACTTCCATAATTAAATACTGAACGTCGTTCGGATCTGATTCGGCGTTCGTCACTGTCGTCATTTTATACAACCAGCTGGCCGCAGAACTGCCTGCTTTTACCCTTACACGTATGCTTAATAATCCAGTCGAGGCTAAAAGGACTTCCTGTATCTTCAAGCGCAACAAATCGATTCCTATAAATATTTAAATTGTTTTAAAGTTGTTCATTAAAGCCCATACATAAAAGCTTGTAGCAACATTTCTGGAATGTCGCAACGTTGCTCGAATGATTTATGCTGTGTAGACAACGACAATAAATTCTGATCGCACCTGTCAGATCCTTAGCAGAGACGGCAATTGCATCCTTGGGTATGCAGTCGCTTTGAACAAGATCGCACTTATTGGCGACGTCGATTATTGGACGAGCGTCCAACATCGGTTTTATCGTCTGCTGGACGTGCTGATATTGCGCCTTCATATCAGGATGACTGACATCGTATATGTGAACTACTACGTCCTAGGAAAAAGAATTCTTAAATTGGGAAATTTGTGTAAAAGAAAAAAAAAATAACAGCGACTAGTAAGAGAGAAGAGAGGGAGAGGTAATATAAAACCAACGTACAGCGATCATGGCATCCTCTAGAGTCACAATGAATGGTTCAATCAGAGTTTCCGGCACATCTTGAATAAACCCGATAGTATCCATGTACAAAATTTTTAACCTGTTGGGTAAAATGCCTTGATGCGCGGTTGTGTCAAGGGTTGCGAATAATTTGTCTTTAGGTTGTAGAGAATTGTCATCCGTGAGCGCTTTTATTAAGGAAGTTTTTCCTGCGTTTGTGTAACCGATTACAGCAACCGTGGGGAAGCCATGCTTCTTACGGTGACTCCTGATTATTTGTCGATGCTGCTGCAGCTTCTTCAATTCGTTTTTCAATTTCTTCTCTTTGCTGTCGAGCAACAGTTTTGTCTCCTCCGTCACGTTTATCGTGCCACTGCGAGTAACGCACGTTTCAAATATCTTTTTCCGAATGTACGGTATCTCCGCTAAGGCTACCTGCAACCTTGCCTCTGCAGTCTTCGCATGTTCACGAAATATGTGAATGACTATGGAGTAACGATCATACACTGGTAGACCAAAGATCTTTTCCAGTTCGCTGATTTGGACAAATTTCAACAGATTAGTGCTAATAAATATGGCAGTGGGATTTGGACATTGTCTTAAGTCCTTCTTTAGATTCTCAATCGCGCCAGTTCCCAGCAGATGTTTCCTCTGTAGTGTAAGTAACGGGGAGTACTTTGTTCCAACTACACACCAATTAGGTAGAGTATTTATTAGTGCTACAGCTTCAGCCATTTGTAGTTCTGGCGAAGTGTTTCTCTTTTTATCTCTGCCCCATTTTATATAGGGTTGTAAAATAAACGTCCTGTGTCCACCGACTGCAATGCCTAAGTAATGACTAGTGAGCTTGACGTATGCGTTTTGCTTCTTCTCATTTTCTTCAGATAGATATTCCTCGGAGTCGTGATTCAAACGGCAAATAATATTTTGTAACAATATTCCTGATCTCTTGTGCACTGTATCAACTTTGTTACATACTTGCAGATTCCGTTGTGTAATATTTATAATCTTGTATATGCAATGCATTTTGTAAAAATATTGTCAATCCCAAAACTTAATATAACAATCACTAAATGAATAGTACAAAATATTTAATATCATTGTAGTATCATTATGTATATATAAGATCATTTTGTTCTTTTACTTCAAATCTGACACAACGAAAAAAGTTAAATGTTTGAGAAAAGAGGAAAATTTATTTTTCTACTTAACAGGAAATTATTGACTAATAAAAAAATATGGATAAAAAGAATATATTCGTAGAAACATAATGAAATGCTACTTTTGTCATTTTTCTATCACAATTTTTGACAACCATTTTTTTTTAATTACAACGATTTTGATATTCTAAAAATTATAATAAATATGGAACAACTCATCAAAACTGACTGACTTGAAATATTATTAATAATTTATATTTATTTATCTTGATTAGCTAAAATGATTGAATTCATAATAAAACAATTTCTTTTTCAAATTTCGATCATCAAAACTGTTTTTTAAATCTAAATATTCTCTATAGAAGACTTTCCTTTTTATTAACAAAAACAATACAATTAAAAATATGTCACTCTGGTAGAAAGTAAGTATTATGATCTCTTTAAAAATTTTAAGAATGACACAAGTACTATTTGGTGGTCAGACTGTGAATTAATTCACTTAAGTTGATTTACTTTTGATTAATAGAATATCTTCATCTGACTCATTTATAATAATAATAATTCAAAAACATTTTTTGAGTTGTGTCATTTTTAAAGAAAAGAAATAATTTAATCTTCTTTAATTTTTATTAGTCGCGCGAAAACATATAATAAATACGTAAGAAAAACGATTTACATGGATATATTGAAAATTATAAATAATGAGTAATCACACAAGTCCATTCATTATTTTATTACTCTTTATTATTTTCTATAAAAGATGGTCCACTTGTGGCGAGGTTATGTCAGCTGTCTTAACCTCACTACTGGCAAAAATAGGTCTAGATACGTCAATTAATGCCCGACTACGACCTTTTCGCATGATATAACTTTGCACATAAGAACTATCGATGCGTACAATATTAACACGCGTATGTACTAAATATACATCGTTTTAATTACACGAAATAAATAAAGAACGATAAGCGCGAATCAATCTCCGCTGACTCCGCAATCCCACGCAATCCACACAGCCGGCGAGCCGGCTCAGCTGATTCCACGAATACTACGTGACATAACACTTGATACACGCGACACGCAGCTCGTACATGAAGTGACGTAAAGCTTAAAGTTCATTGTTAAAAAAAAAACACTTAAACTTATATTTCCGAGAAATCATCACGATTATCTTGAATTTCGTATTAAATATAAACTTATTTGAAATTTATAAATATTATTCTAATCTAATTAATATAATAATAATAATAAAAAAGATTTTTGTATTTGTAAAATATTAAATTTTGCATGAATATTATTCAAGGCGTCCGAACACTTTGCACTTATTTTGTTTATAAACGAAGTTTTGAATGCTAAAAAATTTTTACTATAAATGATTAATAGCGAATTCGGCTGGACGCATTCGTGCGCACTGGAGTATATTAAAACCGTTGTTACTGATTTAATCTGAGTGTAAAAGTGAAACGCAATATATTTCGAATTTGAAAAACGTCTTTTACGTAAGTATTGAAGATTTCGTGATCTATACCGTTTTTATATTTTAACCCGTTTCTATATTTATATTAAACACATGTTTACATTAATCTACATACGATGACTTCAATATGTATTAGTACGCACTGCGTTCAATTTAATTCGCTATAAAATCTTTATTGCTGACAAAAACATTTAAATTTTCTCGTTCACACATTGTCATTGATCGTTATCAATTATCCATTATTTCAGACAACATACTCCAATTGCGAAAAATACTAATATTTCATTCATTTATTCGACACGCGGACGGTTTTTCCTTCAATAATGGCACATAATTTAATCGCTACGTAATTCAATTCACGCAATAATAGCGTATGCCACGTGACAGCCACTTATCGGAGCAGTATCGGCTGTCAGGCGCCTCGCTACGCCACACCACTGGCTAGCTCAGGCTGGCCTGGCTCGCCACTGCTCGAGTGTTATATACTGGACGTAGTATCGCAAGTTCAACGGATGCGAGTGTGTCGCAGCGGAAATGGAGCCGGGAACGCTGGCGAGGGTGCTACACGACTTCTTTACCACCGTCGATGAAGAGCTGAGTCTTCCCAAGGGACAATATTTCGTGGTACTAACAAACGCTTGACGCCTAACCTAACGACCCTAGTCTAACGAGCAGTCAAGTGTAAAGAGTTGAAAGTGATAGAACCTGGTCTGTTATCCTCGTTTCAGATACACAAGATCATAGACAAGCACTGGTGCCATGGTCAGTCACAAGACAGAGTTGGCAAGTTTCCCTTAAATCACCTGCATAAAGTGGAAATTCCTCCTTTTGGTGAAACAGAAAGACTGTTTGTTTCTATAGCCACCTTTCCCGGACAAGAAGTTGGAGATTTATCTTTTGCAGAAGGTAAGCTTACTGATATAAGACATACTGTTGCACCATGAATTTTTTAAAGGATACTAGATTAATTGTTTTAACAAAAGTGAGAAGATATAACAATAGATTTTAAGTTTCAATATTGCAAATAGTATTTGAAACAGAGATTCTCTCATTATTAGGAGAACTTATAATTGGAGTCAGAGACATAGGTTCAGGATGGTGCATGGGCAGAATAGACTCCAAAAATGGAATTTTCCCATTAACGCATACATGGGAATTAGATACAACATTAATAAAGGTAGAATATTAAAAGAGATTGTATCATATTCATGTATCAGTTGTGTACAAAATTGTTAATTAATAAGGATACTTTTTACTAGAAAACAAAAAATAAATCAATAAGGAAAAGAGCTAAGGTAAAAACAACACTAAAGGCACAACTCGACGAAGAATTAGACTTAACTGCAGGCGAGATGGTCGTCGTAACAGAAATTTTGGATGATGGCTGGTGTCGTGGAGTTACGGAAGATGGTAGAGAAGGCATAATCCCCGAAGGGTTTATATCCTACATAGAAGAAGATCAAGATATAATTGATCAAGGACAAATTACATGTACAACTGAGAACATTTTTACATCTTTTTCGACAGTTCACAATGGCACAATTTATAAAGATTTTGGTGAAACCTCTGTAAATTCTTATGCAAACTTGCCTGAACCTACTCCAAATTACTTTGACTTGTTTCCAGAGGCGTTGCCAACAACTAATAATACAGACAGCACACAGTATAATACTCATACAAATTCAGTTGATATTAAACCATATGCTATAACATTATATCCATTTAATGCACAGTTTCCAAACGAGCTGAGCTTTGGAGCCGGCGAAGTAGTGCATCTCACTAGATACATCGATTCCGAATGGTTAGAGGGTATGATCGATATCACTAAAGGTATTTTTCCATTATCTTACGTCAACATAATAGTCGATTGTGCAGAAGCAAAGCAGCATCAAGACCAATCTGAAGTAATTCCTGCAAAAAAAGATGCTTTGGAACCGAATACTACTGTAAAAGTGTTATATACCTTTGATGCACAAATGAATGGCGATTTAAATGTCCACGAGGGCGAGAGTGTCACTGTGTTGGAAATGACTAATGAGGATTGGGTGAAAGTGAAAAATAAGAATGGTCTAGTTGGTTTGTGTCCACGAGAATATTTGAGCTCCGAATCGATATCCGAATATTTATTGGATAGTTTGAAGGAATCAAATTTAGAAGACTTTGAAGATTTTGTAATGATTAGACATAAGGAAGCGAACATTGTTGTGAATGAGGAACCAAAGAGAATGTCGCAACCGCACAGACCAGCACCACCTGCTCCTGCTCCAGGCAGAGTGCCATTACAGAAAGAAATTATTGCAAATGGAGAAGTATCTGCTAAAAAAGGAACGTGGGAAAACGAGTCTGCAATCAATAATACTGTAAATATGAAACAAAAGAATGCAGATCAACGTCAAAATGTAATATCGGAATTAGTTATAACTGAAAAAGAATATGTTCGTGATCTGAAGTTAACATACGAAACATTTAATTTATATAATCCAAGTTTTCTCGAATCAAAGGGGATCGATGTTGCTACGTTGTTTGGGAATATTTTGGAAGTTATTCATGTTGCCGAGGAGTTGTTGGATATGATTTTGAAAGCTATGAAAGATTGTGATGAAAATTTACAAACAGTTGGCCCTTGTTTCGTGAAAATGGCCGAGAAATTGAAAAATGTTTATGTTAAGTATTGTGGGAATCATGAAGCTGCGTTAGCATTGTTGAAAAAGGTATTATATATATATATATATATATATAATTTAATCGAAATTTTTAATTGAAAATTATTTATTAATGTAAGGTTTACGTATTATATACTAATGTAAGGTTATTTGAAGTTAGGATTATGTATATCGAATCCATTTGTATTTTAGTATGAAAGTAATGAAGAGATCATGAAAGTATTTAACAAGGGTATTGAGACATTACGTCGTCGGATTGCTTGTTTTGATATGAGCTCCATTTTGATAAAGCCAATTCAAAGAATTGTAAAGTATCCTCTAATGTTATATGAATTAATAAAAGTAAGTAATTGCGTTAGATACATAAAATACAAAGAATATAAATAGATTATTTGGAAGATAGTAGAATTCAATTTTGAAATATATATTTTAATGAAGTTATATATACCGATAAATTGATATATACCAATTTCAGCAGCATTTGTGAAATTGAATTCAGATTATTTTTTAGATAAATATTTATATACGCATGTATATATTCAAAGTTATATTGCATTATAATATTTTCCTGTATGAAAAATAATTTTTAGTGTACAGAAGACAATCATCCAGATAAAGCAGCCATAATGGAGGCGTGGGAGGCTATGACAAATGTGGCCAGTTATATCAACGAATACAAAAGGAGAAGAGATATCGTATCAAAGTATTTAGATAATGATAATACTTTATTTAGTAAAATGTCAAAATTAAGTATGCATTCTGTGGCAAAAATGTCAACAAGACTTAGCACGCGATTGTCGGCGAGTCTAGGATTGACAAACGTTGCGAGCGATACCGAATTTGAGGAGCTCGAGAAACAATTTCGATCTATAGAGAAATGTACATGGCAATTGGTGAAAGATATTGAGCAGTGTATTACGTATCTGAGTGATGAAGCTATATCTGGTGAAGCGATAGCTGAATTGCTAGTTCATTATTATCAGGGAAGTCCAACTGCCGAGGTGAAAAAGTTGCAGGACATAAGATCTATAATTTGGTCACAATACATACAGGACTTTAAGTCATATACCGAGAAGACAGTTAGCGCCCCGTTACATTTCTTAGCGACGTTGTTAGAAGGGCCAGCGATGTTGGTATCAAAGAGGCATGATAAGTTGTTGGACTACGACGCTGCTATTTCAAAGAGTGAGAAATATAAAGAATCAAAAATTGTAATTATGTTATTTAATATGCTTTATTGTAGACATTTTTATTATTTTTTTCATAATTTTATTTGATTTATTTTATGTTTCAGATACAAGAAGAATTATTTACTGCTAAGAGTAATTACGAAGCTCTGAATCAACAATTGTTGGAAGAATTACCTATTTTGCTGGATGCCGCAGCCAACATTTTGGTTAATTGTATAAATGCTTTTGCTGGCGCCCGAAAATTATTAAGCGGAAAAATTACGAAGCAATATATATCTCTTTGCGAGGTATTAAAACTTTAATAGAAAATTTTCAGTCTAATGTAATTCGAGAATGAACGAAACATAATTTTCTTTTTTAGACAACACCGCATCTATCGTCACAAGATGTGCTGGAATCATTTCTTGTAAATCATAATTTAATATGGAATCAAATAACGCGTTTTGCGTTTGCTGGCATGAATACCCGAATAGACGAGGGTCAAACGCAATTGTCTAAACAAACCGAAGAGCAGAGATCTTCGCTCAGAGAAAAATACACCGCGGACAAATTATATGTGGTGGTTGAGGACATTGCCAGTACATCTACATTGGAAGTGGATGCTACGAGAGGTACGTTGGTCGCAGTTATAAAAAAGCAGGATCCAATGGGAAATCCGGCGAGATGGTACGTCGACACTGGAGTCACTCAAGGATTCTTGCCATCTCAAAAATTGAGACCGGTTCAACGACAGAATCAGCGTCATGATCAAACCACATCGGATGTCGCTGCTGCCGGCAGAAAAAGTGCTAGCCCTCCAAATTTGATGTCGTTGGATTCTCCAGAGAAAGAAATCAAGAAAGTATTTTCGTCGCATCTACAGGATTTGCTTTCATTAGATCAAGAAACAAAAGTATATCACAATTATAGCAATGTTCCCGAAACGCCAAGAGTTCAGGTGTATCAGAATATACAGAATATACAGAATATACAGAATATACATGGCGAAGTTAGTATAATATTCTAATATAATAGAATATTAATAATTTTCTAATATCTTTCGGAATAATAATATCTTTATATTAACATGATAAAATTTTAGTTTTACTATGCGATGTACGATTTTGCTGGAAACATGCCGGGCACATTGCCTATTACTAACGGCCAAGCGCTGAGATTGCTCAGACCTCATGATGAGAAAGGAAATGATGAATGGTGGCTGGTAGAGAATCGTAATGGTAAACAAGGCTACGTTCCACAGAATTATTTAAGCTCGCCTATTAAACCAAAGTCATAACGATGAACTTAAGATTAAGCACAAGTTTTACATTTATAGCGTTACAATTTTATGCCGAGATCTGATAATTAACTCGATTGCAGAATTATTAATCATTGATAGAAATTATGACTATCAATTTATCAATATTTGAGTTTTTTTATGATTATCTCATAAAAAATGTGTATTATTGATATTTTATATTAAAAAAGAAGCCTTTTAGAATTTTTTATCTGATCTGATTAAACGTAAAGATCTCAAAAAGATGATTAATCGAAATATTAGATATTTACATCAATACTCGAAAATAACATTTCAAATTTTTTACTAGTACTTAGGTTTATATATTATTTGATTTATACACTTTTAAAAATTTTTACATACGTATTGAATTATCGAATTATATTATATTCATGTATAAATGTATTAAATGTAATATATGCATATATAAAAGATACCGCTTAATCAGAAAGAAAATTTTTTTTGTAACAATTGGATTGTCATTTTTAATTGTACAGAATTGCTAACTGATATTAATAATTGATATTATAATACAGAAAATTGCACGTATGTTCTTGCCTAACAAAATTGTGATCCAGTAGACCAGTTTTGTAATAAATAATATATGCTTATCAGTATACATATATAAACTTGTGATAATTTTTTTATTTGTAAATTTAATCATATTTTAATTATACAATCGATTTTTTACGTGTAATTTTTAATGTATATTTGTATATAATGTTAAATTTCTGGAAAATTGTATATTAAATGTGAATATTGACGATAAATGCATTAATAAAAATGTTACAAAAAGAAACACTGATCTAGTCTTAATTATAACCGATGTTATTTTAGTTGTATGTAGGAATGTATTAGACTGTTTTATCAATACTTTATTTCAAGTAAATAATACTTACTACTTCAAGGAATAATATATTATTGTTATGCCATTTTATTGTTGTTTCTAGAATAAATTTAACACTGTAATTATTTTAAGATTACCTGGATTATGTAGCTAGGCACTGCAATGAATATCATATCTTGTTTGTTGATATAAAAAGTACGATTTTTTCTGATTTTTTTCTTAATAATCGTTTTTATTACTATATTTACAATCCTCGACAGTTTAATTAAATGCAACATATATAACAAATTTGAAATATTTGATGTAGATTATAGAATATATTGTTATGGGAAAGATTTAGAAAAATAAAACACAAAAGTTATTTAAAAAAGAAAATAAGACATTGGCTATATTATCACCGTAATGTAATAATGCGTTTACTGTTACAATCAACAGTAAATACAATAATATTACATAATGCGCTACGACCCTCAGCTATCGCCTAAATTATACGATAAAAATTAAAAATGAGGGGTATATCAATATACCATTTAAAATAAACAGAACAGTCTTTCTGAGGTACAACTTGCGATTGTATTACGATCGACGCGAGCATTATGTCGCAAGTTTACGCGAACGAACTTACATTAACTTACGCTAAGCAAAAGGTGAATACTGATCTAACGATAAACGACGATCAACGAGATATTCTGGACACGAGTGTACACGCTCAGTAAAGTATATTATGCTCTTATTATTGTGCCGGTTAACGATAAGATTCGGATTCGCGATGTCGTGTTTAAGTTTCACGAAACCATCGGCAGATATGACGGCAAGGCCCGGTTAGCGTGCAACTACTCGTCATTTAATACGATCGCTCGTTTCTCTTGACCTTGAAACGCAATTCACGTTCACTCTTATATGCGACACATTTCATTTTAAATACAATCTCAATTATGTCGGATAGAATCTTAAAGTAAAGTAACGCCATACTTTACGTAAATATTCACATGGTACCATAAAGTGGCATATTAACGATGTAGCGAGGTGATCATCTAGACCTCGGAAGGAAGTTTAATTATAGGAAAATATCAGGCATGGTCAGCACTGATGCGTTTAAATTCAGCATACTTGTATGCTCGCCTCTGATTCGGAAAACATATTAAGAAACTTAAACATATAGTTAAATATCTTAGTATATCAATTCATTAAAATATTTTTATGTACGGATACGGTATATATCTCACTCTTTCACACTAGAACGTCTGAAAAAGCATATATCCGCTAACTAGATGTGTGCTGTGAAGGAACTCGTCTTAATAATTTTTAAATCATGAAAAATAGAATCTATTTATGAAGCGATTGTTCTTAGGTCTATTTATGAAGCGATTATTTTTTTCTGTACCTGCCTTACAAAGAAACAACTTTGAATCTTATTGATACTGTATTCCTAGCTTTCAAGACACGTTATTTACTAAGTTTCGGGATTACCTCGCTATAGCGACGACGTGTCATTTTATGGTAGGACAGATATTTATTACAGTTCAACATCCTTATCTTAACGGGGAATTTATTCTAGGCGCTCGTACAGGCGCATCCGATCGAATATTATTCCTGAATTGACATTGAATATACATGTTTGATCCTGTGCTGCAATATTCATTGCAGTATGCATTGAAGTGTGCTCATAAATATCGGACTTGTTTTGGGTTCTGCAGTAGTACACTTTTGTACTGCGTCAGCGGTATCTTCATCGGTGTCCTTCAATTAATTATCGTGGAACATTCGTGACAATTAGTAGTGACTCTGTATATTTCAAATAATTACAAGATATATCAATCTGTCACCATTATTGTCGCGACAAAGTTTCTCGATAATTAAAATACATAGCAATATACGCCGCCAACACATAAAGAATATCGCTTGAAATAAATGCGTGCTCAACAAGGTCGCTGGTTCTCATCACATAATTAACGTGAATGATCGCTGTCTCAATCTGTCTCTCCTAAAATCTTCTGATCATATCGAATGTACCGCTGTTGTTATAAAGTCTGTATTCTTGTCACGTTTATATATATATATATTTAAAAAAATTGTTCAACAATATACACATTTAATATAATTAAATAAAGATCGTTTGAAAATGCATTTTAAATACAGACTTCTTTCCGATTGTTCTGCTCTAAATACAGCGGTATCAATAAAACATCTTATAGGAAAATTCTCGACATTCCTTCATATGTTTTCAGCAAAAATATTAGCTTTAATTCTTCTCATACTGTCGATGTTTCTACAAATACCAGCAACTTTAAATAGCCATTATTAGCTATTTGTAGTTATAATTAAAGTAGTATAGTTAATACAATTATATTAGAAGTTGTTTCATTTCTTTTAATCCTTTTTTTATCACTATTTCTAGGCACCAACGACTTTTAAGTACTCGTATTAACTACAATATAAATATTAAAAACAGTATAGTTAATATGACTATTTTGTATAGTTGCTGGTACTCTCTTGAATTCTTAGTAAAAATAATCAACATACATCGAAATTATCTTATTACGTGCGCGTTTTAATACCACAGCTTCACACGTGTCGAAGAGACACACAACTGTATTGCTTTGTGTCTCCAATCAGTATGTTTCTATTCAAGAATTCTTGAATACGAAACAGAATACCTCGTACATTAATTGCTCATAACTGCATTAGTGCATTCGGCACAAATATGCATACATTATAATGTTATCTTGGATTTTACTTTGTGCCAAGAAACGACAAATATTAGACATCCATTAATAGAAAATAGAGAGCGTCGCTTCTTTAACGATAATGTCCTTTTTTGTTAAGCATGACAGCTTTATGTCATTTTTTCGTACTATCTAGGCTGTTATCTTATGCCCGTGTGATGGATTGACGTATACATTATTATCTCTGCCCATTTCTGAAAGTTAATTGCTCGTTACTTAAAAGAAAGGCATAAAGTGAGATAATTCCTAAAATATTAAATAATAATTTTCTAATTTTTTTCATTTCATTGGCAAACTTTCGAAAAAAAGTTCTTTACAGAAAAGAATTCGTTTATTATATGAAAACTTTCCTTCAAATATTACACGTTTGGTTAGCATTAAAAAGAATTGTCAATCAACAAAAAGTCTGATGAAATTAAATTGGATTCAAAAGTATTTCGTACTGTTATTACAAAAAAATTCTGTCAAATTAACAATTAATATTTGATCATCCATATAAATAAGAACGTCATTCTTTCGTCAACTCTTTTATTCGTTCTTTCGTCAATTCTTTCATTCGTGTATCGTCAAATTTTGTCGATTTTGTGAGATCTTTTTGACTCGGTAGATCAAATCTCTTCGAGTTTATGTGTCACTTCTACGAAGATCATTCCTGTAGTCAAGTCCCCTCATTCGCAAACTATCGCCCTACAGGACATACACGTATCAACGCTTTATCTAATCTCCGGCCCTCAATATGAAGCAATATAGTTACTTCTGTACTCGATAGTTCTTCTCAGCTACATATTGAAACTTCGAAACGCACACGCCGTAGTAACTCTCAATTGTACAACTCTCATCACCCGGGCCGGATCCGGACTTTTTCGGTCGTCGTCGTCGAATCTGTCGCCTGATCTGCGATCGCGGAGAAATCTTTCAACGAAAAATCTTCTAGTCCGCGGGATAAAAGCGGAGAATCGCGCGGCCCTGGATCTCCGAGTGACAAAGCTTTTGGACGACGTCCAGAGCTTCCTCGGCGGGATACACGGTGTGCGGAGGCGGCTGGATGTCGCCCGAGGCGACTAGTTGCACCAGCTCCCGTAATTGCTCCAAAGTACCCGGTTCTACCGGTTTGATAGATTGCTGCCGCTCTTCCGCTCGTCGGCTAAACTTGGGCAGTAGTCGATCTGCGACTTCCTTGATCACAAACACTACACCGCCCTTACTTAGGCATTGCATGCTGCGATGAAGATTGCGTGATGTCGTGCCGAAATCGATTACCACGTCTACTTGGCCACCACAGGCATCCATCGTGCGTTCGATCAACTGCTTCTCATAAAGATCCTCGTTCCACTGTACTACGTTCACCCTGTAACGAATATGCCGACTGTTGCTGAATAAATAAAAAAAATAAGATGATAAACATTTAAATTTTTAAGGCATCATATACGAGCATTAAATTTGAAAATGTATTTCATTGATCTTTTTAGTTTTTTTAATGTTTTTCTTAAGAGAGAAAAAAAGAGAGCCAATAATTTATATGTAAATATTGTAATTTAGTGTATGTAGATGATACTAGAATTAATTCGTACTCTTCGAGAGCGTGTTCGAGTCCATTTATCATTATCGTAAAAATCTTGTTTATTAACTAATTAACAATTGTTATTAATAATTGCAATTAACTAATTAATAATTATAAAGAAAGTAAAATATCGAGGCATTCGTTAATAATTACTAATTAACAATTATCTAATAACTATTCTATTCTATTACGAGAGTGTGTGTGTGTGAGAGAGAGAGAGAGGGGGGGGGAGAGAGAATTTAATAATAATGAATCAATTGAATAAACTTACCGTTGGA
>NW_017305180.1:1016456-1023012 GCF_001594115.1 Trachymyrmex septentrionalis
GGGGGGGAAGAGAGAATTTAATAATAATGAATCAATTGAATAAACTTACCGTTGGAATTCCTGAGCTATGAGAAGACCATCGTCCTTAAGAGTGGCTATCGTAGTAGTAACTCTATCTCTCATATTACTGTCAGCGATGAAGTGATACGATGCGATTCTGAGGGCCCACAAGGCAAGGCCACCTGTGCCAACTACAAGAATCTTGCACACGCTGTTTTCACCCCTTTCTTTCAATAATGCCTGCAATATTTTGTCATACATGAAGAAAGCTTTGAAGAGAAACCTCATCATTTATTTCTGAAGTATTAGCTTTGTCAGATAATTCATTATAAACGTATCTTTAAAGTGTATTTATTACAATAATTTAATTTAATTAGGATACAAAAATGAGGATACGAAAATAGGGTACAATATGAAAGATTGCCTATCTATACCTGCACGTGTTCGTGCGCGGCGAAGACGGTGTTCATAGCGAGAAGCGCGCCGGCCGGCAGCATAGCTCCCACGCTAAGTGACATATTGTCCGGAAGCTTGATCAGGTACTTGAGGTCGTGCACTACCAGATATTCGACGTAACCATTGGGAATGCCATCATAGGGATAGAGAATAACGCGGTCGCCCACAGCAAGTTCGCGGTCTTCAGGTACCTCGGTGCCAAACGATTCGATCACGCCAGCCACTTCGTAGCCAGGGAATAGAGCAGCGTCGCGTACCCCATGATGCGGTATAAATACCGGGTAATCGCTCTCTACGGATATATCGGCGGCCAGGCTACTGCCACTCGAGACCGAGGTCAAACTGGTCAGACTCGGTGATCGTCGAGGATGGTAACAAGCACCAGCGCACACCACCCGGATGCGGGCACCATGCGCCGGCACATCCGGCACGGGTACATCGAAACTGAAGACACAATCCCGACCGGTCACGCTTGGGCTCTCGATCGAGAGTTGACGGCACAGTTTATTCATCTTCTCTCTGTAACATCAAATCAGTAACATGAGGCTTTTGCAATTGGAAGATATTCCTCCTCAACTACCTACATCTTTATGTATTATTTGTTGTTACTAGATATTATGCAATGTTATGCTTAATGCAAAAGTGATAAGTCTCTATACATCTAATGCTGTAATACATAAATAACTGTCATAAATCACAGCATTTTTTTAAATAATTACTGTTAAAAGGATCTTTCTTCTATTTTGGAGCAAAATTTTCAGAATAAATGCAATGTTACGTTATAAGACGCAATATTATTTGGTATATAATACATAATATAGTTAGATATATATAATTACTATCTAATACATTTATTTAGTGTTGCAGAGAATTATATTAATTATATATTAATTATATAAAAAGAATTATAATATAAGTATATCGTAGTTGGAAATAATATTAGCAAAGTAGATTGCTTTTTAAGCAAAAAAAAAAAACAGCGTTATCAAATAATTCAAGAAAACTATATATTATATTTCAAAAGAAAAATGATACATAGGACATATGCATATATAAATAATTAAAGATTTGGAGCAAATTTTTTATATATTTTAAATTTAGATTTTATAAGCTTCATATTTAATTAATTTCAAAAATTTCATATGAGATGTTGCTTCACAGATAAAGTATACGTAATTATTTATATTGCGTTATAATTTAGTTTCTATTGGAATGGTGTTAATAGATATATTAAATTTTCTTCATTACGAAAATTATAATTGGACATAATAAGTAAAAAACATTTATTTCATGCATATAATTTATTTTTATTAAAAATGTTATATATGAAAAATATTATAGATAACAGAGATCTATTATAGTTTCATTTAACTCTAATAGAGTTTAATAACAAGGCTTAGGAAATATGCGGAAGACATTAATAATATGACATTTTCCGGTTGAAATAATTTCTGTAATATCGGAATAAAGAGATCTGTTATGGGTAACTGTCATCAGTGGAAAGAAGGTTTAATTAGTACTCAATTAATTAATAGTGATGTATTTTTTCTTTTTCTAAAATCTTTTAAGAAACAGTGTAACGGTAACACTAAAATATTGATAGAAGTGTGTCATTAATGTTAACATGCTTGGCACGAGGAGACCTGTCAGACTTGCGGATCAGCTGTTCGGTCTTTTCTGATTGGATAATTGAAAGCAAGTTTTCGCACGTGAATTATTTGTAATGATTGTATAACAATCATCAGGAAAAGGAAATGCGTGACATATAAGTATCTGTATTTTTTTTTAAACCAACTAAGAATTTAAATAAAATTGAAAGCCAGTTAATAAAAACTTTTTATATGGTATAAAAAATAATATAAAAATAACATAAAAAGTTTCTTTGACGTAAATAATGATATACAGGCTTGGCTAAACATATATGCAGTACGGTCAATAAATTTTACACTAAATTGCAAAAATATTGCAATACAAGCCAAAATATAAGTTAATATATTTTAGAATATACATATTTTATTTCTATTGTTTTTTAATTCATAAATTATTTTACTTTAATCAATGTGATGCATCAGCCTAATTGTTTGTACAGTAAAGAAGCTAATCAATTAAAACACATATATAAAAATCAAATAATTGCCTACCCATTATGAGAGATGGTTTTATGAGCGACAGGTGCCATCGGTTCAAATTCCACCGGCATAACCACCTTAATTAAATTTATTTTTAAAAATCACTCACAAAAAACCTGAGCACAAGAATCTTTCACCCAAAGATTTTGATTCACTGTCAACGTACAATCGTTTTATCGAAACACGGTTTCTAACCGTTACTAAATTTCAATGATTTTACAAAAAAAAACTTGCAATGGAGTAAAGGAAGAACGAATTCTCGATACGTTCGCACGCTGCGCGAGAGGTACTAACCCGTTCTATTGGAGCGCGTTCGCTTTTATACTCGTATGCAGGCCAACGCATTTGCGATAGGATGGTAGGAAAAGTAAATGCGGGGAAAAGGGTAGAAGACACGCGCGGCCACTCGCCGACCACGTGCAACGTCTGTTTTTCCCGTCCACCGTACCCCGGAGTAAGCAAAGCACTATTGCGTTGCTGGGGATCACATGTGTGACGCATTTTGTATTTGTACCGATAATGATAAAATCATCAAATGATGTGAGCTTTTAGATTGACAATGTCAATTGCGCATAACTCTAGCTTGTTCATTCAATTGAAAATTAAATTTTTCCTCAGTAAATATTCGATTAATTGCTACATTTTTTTTACATCTCATTGGTTTAAACAATAGATTGGCAATTAAATGTGTTAAATTTGTTAAAATTAAATAAAGAACACAATTTTTTTTATTAGCACATTTCTATTTTTATTAGCAATTGTTTCTAATTAAGAAAAATGTTTTTCAAATCAATTATTTAAAGGAATTCTTTTTTCAATTAAAGATTTTATTATAAGATATGTATAATAATTATAATTATAAAATATATAATAAATAAATTATTTATTAAAAACATTGACGTTTTTTAAGATACGTAGAATCACGTAGAAAAAATTGAGTTTATCATGTGTTCGTTATTATTTATTGCAAATACTGAAAATCTGTAATATATGTAACGTGAATTATAGATTTCCAGTACTCGCAGTGAATAACGGAACGCAACCCAAAATAATATATGACTATAAAAGAAACGCGAATAGCGGAATATCTGATAACTATAATTTATGAGATCATATTTAATTTTGCTTTTTTTGTTTTCTAGAAATTAACTTTAAAACTTTTTTTAAAGTTTAAAATTTGGATGTTCCATAAATAAATAATTTTGTTTGTAGACTTCATTGAATATTCATGTTCGGAGGAAGAGTATGATCATGTGCATATTTGAAATACATTACCAACTAATAGCTTATGATTAATAAATAATATTTTTCCACTTAAATTTATTAGCTATCTAATTTATTAGATGCCAGTTGCGTTATGTAAGCACATATTACTGTTTGACATATAATCGTGCAATTTTGCGACATATGCACATTTGCGATAAAATAATTTTTTATAATACATAGATAACAACCCACATCAAATATTTTATCATTTCTATCATTTTTATTAATATCCACAGTGTAAAATTATCTATTTATAAAGTAAGCACAAAATAGAAATGTCTCACAATTTCGTTCAACGATAAAAAGTTGTCGATGAAAAAAGAATGAGATATTTTTAATTGCTTTTTATACCATCACTACTACACTACTAGCATTTTTTAATTGCCATTTGCCATGACACACTATGTGCTGTCATTTTTCAAATGTAATAGAGAAACATAATTAAGCGTCTTATACGGAAGTAGCGATAATAAAATTACGTAGTTAGTCTATTACGATAACCTTAATTGAAATGCAATGGCCTCGGTATTGTATAGTCTGTTCTTATAATTAAGACTATCTTAAGTACAGTTTTAAGATGTCATAAACCAATTAAACTGTATTAGCATCTTAAAACATTATTTAAGACAATCTTAAAATAAGAATAAACTATAAATATCGGCTAATGACTTATATTAAAATATTTTTTATAAGAAATCGTTCTTAAGTACGAGTTTTATTTAAAATATTTGATGTTAATCAGATATTAAAAAGTAAAAAACTCTCTTTCTTTTTCTTTTTAATCTTTTTTGTCTTTCCCTCTTCAAATAATATTAATTTGTATTTCAATAAAAATATAGGAAAGTATAAGTATTCTGTTAGAAAATTTATAAAAGTTATATATCTAATTTTAATTTAACTTCAGCTATCTATATCATAATAATTAATTTTGTTATATTTATTACGTCTAAAGGACAGATTAATTCGTATTCTGTTTAATTTTTAAATATTATGTATTTAAATACTGTGTTTTAATTTTTATTTTGTAGAAATTAATTATATTTCAGAATCATTTGCTGATTATCAAGAAATATAAAAATTCTGTATCACAACTTTATTAAAGCAAAATCTTTCATTTTATCTAGTGTTTCATTTATTTTATAAGTTTTAAATATTAACTAAAAAGAAATCGAGCCAAAAAAAAAAGAACATCTGTTTCTCTGATTGAATATTAAAATAATTAAAATATTTCTTTCGCTGTTTTAATAAATTTTTAGTTGGATAGGTGTATCTATTCGGACATGATAAAGTGTTCGTTTATCTATGTCTTATCTATATTTTTTTTTATACCGCATAGCACAAATAACATTTATTTTTCTTGCTGTCAAGGATGTTACCTGCAATTAGGAAAGTTTTATATTTATTGAGTATTTAGAAGAAAAATGTGCTATTTTCAACATATCGCTCGTATTATTTACGCAAATGTTGATTTTCTCATCTAATTCGATTATGCCATAAAGTTCTTATCGTTTCATATATAATACAATGTTAGTTAATTTGCTTGAGTCCGGAAGTGCATGGTTCAATGTGTTATTCAAATAAACGTGAATTGAGGCTAGCACGTTCGTGATTGCATTGCAGTTATGTGATAACTGCGATGAAACATGTTTTACAATGCTGAAAAAACGGGGAAATTTGAATATTATTTCATGGAAAATAAATCTGACTTATATGAAGTTAAAATTGTCGCTTAAAAATTTTATTCTTATTTCCTGAATTGAGGAAAAACTAACAAAAATAAGGTCATATGTTATAATAATAATTATAATTGAGATATGAATTTACATTGTGTTTAAGAAAACATTAATTAGCACATTTAAAAAATAAGATATAGATCGCGTTGCTTATCACATAAGTCTCGTGAAGTGATCGAATCGTTTAATTTACGGAGTAAAATACATAAGAATCATCATTCAGATGTTAAAAAAACCTTAAAATAAATCAGTGAATTTTTTTACTTTAATTATTACTAATAAATTTTATTATTTTAACATATTACTTAAAATTGTATATAAACAATAAAAGAGACTTCATACATTTATTTTTATATGTTGTAAAAAAAATTATACCTATATTTGCGTTATTACATATTTAAAGTGGAATTTGTAAAAATTGAAGATAGAATTTTTTAAAAACATCCTTTTTTAGTGTAAAAATCCCTACATGAATTCCTGAAAAATACCTATTACTTGTTAAAAAATAAAGTGTCGATCAAAATTTTTTTAGAGCAATTATTAGGTATATTATTGGTGAAGTACACGTGTAAGTTTGTGTCACCTTCAGCCATTCAATACCTTGAAATTTAAGATAATTATACACACACATTTCACATTTCGAGCTTTATTATATTTTGATTATTTTAGTTTAAACTTTATTTAGATGCAGACGCTAATAAAAAATATTTTAATTAAACGTGTCTTTATATAAATAAAAATAGGCTTCTAATGTTTTAAATAGTGAATGATCATTCTGTGAAAGTACAGCACGATTATGCTTCGTAATGCAGAATTAATATTGCTGAAGGAAGACGAAATGACATTTCTCTTCTTATTCTATGATTATATTAATCCTCGATCTCTCTTATGTAGTAATTTTATTTGTGATCTGACGTCAGCACTTCGAATATATGGTACATGGCAAGTTCCACAGACAATTTTTCCTCGACA
>NW_017305180.1:1023112-1026747 GCF_001594115.1 Trachymyrmex septentrionalis
TCATACGTAGGATTTTTTAATGACGTGCAGATGACGTTTTTGGTTTTTATATTTTCTTATGTTAAAAATAACATGAAAAATAAAATTTTTTAATTTTACTAAAAATATATAAATGGAAATATTATTCATCATTTTTTCAAAGAATCAATTTTTCACGGTCATTGAAAGGTCTCGATAGTTCTCTCCGATAAACTTAAATTCAATACGTCTGACAGAATGCATAGATAAAAAAGTCAATAAATTCACTAAAACATATTTTTATCTATTTTTCTTGATAATATTTAAATAATTATTAATAGGAATTATCTGATATATAACATTAATTAAATTAGTACGGTAACAATTAAGTTAGTATAGTAATTTTGTTCAAATTATTTTACTCTTTTAGTCATTAGAGAAAATTTATCTTTTATAGCTCGGATCTGTTTGTTTTAAATGCATAGAAGCTATTTCTGCATAAATTATAAGTGTTTATCAGTTTGATGTGTGAAATCATTTATACAATCCGTAATCACGTGATTTCTCTGTGGCAACAACAAACAAGTGACGATAATGGAATAGATATGTGCATTAAAATGGGCTTGGACTCTGTTTCTCGCGATGATAATCACTTTGTTGACTTTTCTAAGCTCGCGTCATCTGATTTTCTCAAGTTGATAACAAATGATTATCACGTTATTAAAAACGTTATTATTGAAACTAATATTATGATTTAGATAAACGCAAAAATATCAATCA
Organism: Trachymyrmex septentrionalis; assembly: GCF_001594115.1. Taxonomy (NCBI): domain Eukaryota; kingdom Metazoa; phylum Arthropoda; class Insecta; order Hymenoptera; family Formicidae; genus Trachymyrmex; species Trachymyrmex septentrionalis. Next base: position 1,023,851 of record NW_017305180.1, read on the forward strand.
TGTTCAAATTTGTAAACTCAGAATTTTTTAAATTAAAAAAACTGACATAATCAAAATTATTAGAATTCGTATGAAAAATAATTAATTTTTTTTTAATTTCTTGCTTGGTAAAATTCAGCAATATGCTTCAAATTCATTTTCATCAATTTATTTGTGACAAGACCATAAAAACATTTATGCTATACCTAATTTTAGTTAATAATTATTAGTTACTTATTTCACTTCAATCTTGTATTACAAAAAATTTGAGCAATTTGTATCTTAATCATAAAATTATAGGAAGCATATTATGTATTACGTTATGCAAACTGTTGCGATAATTATGGCGAAGGTGCAAGATATCAAAATATTTGCTAATATATGAATAATAATTGACTTAATCTAAGCGAAAATATCATATTGCCATATCCAGTATGTGGTCTATAAACATAAACTTGTTTCGATGTTATCAATAACGGGTTGTTCTAATATTTGCAATCGATTTATATTTCCATGACATTAATAATCTGAGATTGGGCTTTATTTGTTCTTGAAAGTGATATATTGGTATTTGGCCTTTAATTAACATTTTGTTAAAATTATAAATCAAATCATGAATAAAAATTTACATCAAATTAAATAAAAAATATAATATTCGAATATTGCTACAGTATTAGAGCTTTAGTTAGTTAAATACTCTTTTTTTTTTATCAATTATAATTACTATTGTCTTTTAATTGATTTCGAGTATTTGATATCTTTGTCAACAAAAAACCGATATAAAAACTTGATAAAAAAATTACACATTAATATTGTTATATACGTAGCAAAAAGAATTCAATCTTTACGATCATTAAGTATTGTTTTTGTTACAGTGGCTATATTTAATTGATGAGAAATGATCATGATATTGGCAAAAAATCTTTAAAATTGTTAACGATAAATATTATGACGCAAATACATTAATTATGGTAATAAAAAATAATTAATTACGTGTTAACCATTATATGTAAAGTTCAATATACATATATGACATGATATGAAATACTTTACATGTAATGATTAATACGTAATTAATTATTCTTTATTGCCATCATAATGTATTTACAGCATAATATTAACAATTTAAGGATTTTTTGCAAATATCATGATCATTTTTCGTCAATTAAACATAACAAAAACAATATCTAATAACAACATTTAATAATATTAACGATTTAACTGTTTCTGCTAAAACCGTTTGAATAATTTCCATAAAACGATATATTGCTTTTCCAGTTACTTATTTACAAGGGTGTATCAGATCTTCTTGGAAACTGATATATTTTGTGACATAGAGTAAGCATTATAGACAACTTCTTCCTCATCACTTTTGGAACGCTTTCTATTAGCGATGGATAGAGATAGTTGGATATAGACTTGAGAGTTCTTATATCACTTGACCTACTTTGAAATAAAAAATATTTAAAGTGATAAAATAAGCCCTTTGATAAAGAATTTACGCGCTTAGATAACCATAGATATTATCTGACTAATAAATTAAATTAAATTGATCCTTTTGCATAAATTGAAAAGTCTATAATTATAATATACATGTTAACTAAATAAAATGCTATAATGTTTGCATTAAGTTTTAAAGATTACGCCAATATCATGGAAATCTGAAATAAAAATTCAAATAGCGATGATGAAGAAAGTATATATTTTTATAACATCTCTGCACTATTAGAAATATACCTTTTTTTTATAGATTCCTAATTATTTAAAGATATTTAATTATTTATACATTTCTAATTATTTCTGTTTAAGATATTCTTTTTGAAAATAAAATCATATTACTATTTAACATTAAAATAATTTTAAATTAACATAAAATAAGCTCACAATATTAGACAATTTTTTCGAAATGTTATTACATGTTAACAAATAACTATACAGTATATATACTCTATATACTCTTAAAATAATTTAATTAAAGAGAATTTTTATGTGATATGATAGTGGCAGAATTGCAGTAAACAGAGAATACACGCAGTTATACTACGAAGCGGCGTTGAACACAAAGAAGCTGTTTCCCACGAGAAGCGTGCGTGAAACACACGCTTGATTCGTTGGTGCTCTTTTCAAAAATAGATCTCTTTATTATGCCGAGCAGTCATATAAAAATCAAGAATGTGATTCACATTGATAATCGGATATTATTTTAACTTGAAATGTTGCATTTAATTATTATAACATATTATCTGTATTTGCTTTTGATTTATATACCATCTGTATTTAATTTTAATTTATTACAATAGATAAGAATTTGCTTATGATATCATAAATGTATTCTTATTCTGTAATTAATTAAATATTCTAATAAAACAAAAATATTATACATCGTTATGGTGAATTAAACCTTATTATATAAATTTCTGCTTCTTATAGAAAAAAACATTAAAGATAATAAACTCAAAATGCTTTTTAAAACGTAGATATCCATAAAAAAAACTCGGATTGTATTTTTGCTCTTTTCACTTGATTGTGCAGAAACAGGTCGAGTCATCCACCGTAACGATGCCAGTCTTTGTTCGCTCGTTCGTCGTAATGCATCGTAGTAGAGTCAGCTGACGTACAATGTCTTATGGTGAACATTCAAGAGAAGAAAATGCTCAACACGACTAAAATTTCCTTCTCTGAAAACTTTTCCATTTAATATGCATTATATTTATTACTCATTTTTCTTACGGTTTATATATTATATTTTATTCTTTACTTTCCAGAGAGATAATAATTAAAGTTGCATAATTATCTTTCTAAAACTAAAGGTCATCTGTACTTTATATTTGGTAATAGTAGCATAAAAATGTGAAAAAGATGTGTATCTATTTTATATATATATGTATATATATATATATATATATATATATATATAT
>NW_017305180.1:1026847-1032469 GCF_001594115.1 Trachymyrmex septentrionalis
GGTGCACGTTGAATTTTATAATATGCATACAAAATAATGAAGAAAGAAGAAAATTATTATGACAATATTAAGTTCAAACAACAATTTTGTCCGCTCCTGTTTGTTACATTGCATAATATTACAGGTTGAAGTACAAGTGCAGTTTTGCTGACTTCGCGTTTTCTACACGTGTAAGAATTGTCTCCAGTTCTGTCGAGGACACACGACCCCTTTTTATGCAGTATCCACATCATGGATATTCCAAAGTAATCCTCAGTTACGGACATCCACTTTTAGAATTGATAAACTTTTGCAACGATAAACACGAAGAGTCAATCGAAGGAGAAAAAAGTATATTTTTGACGTCATCACACGTTTCTTGATAATTTTCCAAACTAACAAAGATTGCAATATCCAATGAACGTTCAAGACTGACTAACACTTTAATAATTAACAATGTAAATTATGTCAATGGAAAAATAAAATTCTATGATTATATTCTATGATCACGTCATGAAAGATATATATGTGTATGTTAAAAATATCTACTGAATATTAATTTAATAATTTAATGTAGTTTTAACAAAAGTAAAATGTGATCATCTGAAACAGTTATGTGTGATAATACTTGTATATTAACATTAATATCTTTTAATGTCACAGTCTGATTTTATAGCCATATTCTGACTTATATGCTTGAATGATCTATCGTCTTAAATAACTTGGGACAAAGGCACATATTTAGAACCTGCATCTTTAAGAGACTCAGAAAGGTGGAAAATCGATAATCTGAACTTTTTAATTCAATTTTAGATTAAAGTTAATTTTCCATGAGAGTACAAGCTGTGAATTTCGTATAATATTTTGTTTAAAAATAATATAATAATATTTGAAATACTCAAGTATTCGAAGACAGATCCACCCTTATCGAAACAATTATAACTCTGCGGTCGTTTCGAATCGGATTAATGTTCACACAATTTATTTCTAGATTTTTATACACTTTTGTTATTATACCCTATTATGTTTCAGGTATCTCTGGGTTAAATCTGACGGACGATATACGTCCCATGCACACCGTCGCAGGTGTCGGGCAAACCGGAGGATGTGTGCGTCGGCACGGTTGTATCAGTGTACCACGAAGAGGGGGAAGTCGGTCGATGCCGCGGAACCGTGGCACGCCGGAATCACGTGCACATCAGCAGGCATCCGCGTGTTCAGCTGTGCCGATTCGCTTGGGGAACACCGCGAACTCTCGGCTTCTCGAGTACAATACCCGCGGTGTTCCAGGACATTTTTAACCCCCTCGAGCTGCCAGAGCATCCTCAATCAGAGAGTAAACGAAGGATATGTATATATCTGCATTACTCGTCCAAGCATTAATCAAGTCTATATGATGAATGTTTTTTTTTTTCATTCATACATGAAAATATGTATAGCTTTGGGATCGGCTGTCGTACTGTCATCAGTTATTCCGAATTATTTGCGTCACATCTTGCTTCAGCACTGTCTACGATTTATAAATGATATACCGAACGATGAAAAAATAAATTATTGCCTCCTGTTTTAAGACTTGTTAATGAATTTTTTTATTCTAATATTTTGAAGATATATATATATATGCTAAATTTATATATATGCTAGAAGAGATATTTTTTTTAATAACAGTGATGTTTATTCTTAAATGATAAAATATGCTTGATAAAGCAGACAGTAGAATATTAATAGGTAGACATTACGTAGGTACATATACATATATGCTTCGCTTTATTAGTCTAAATGATATATTAACTGCAAGAACGTTGACATGTGTAGTAAAGTTGCACGAGTGACTCATTCACGAAAGGAAGCACTCGTTTCTCAAGTTTTGTTATTCTATGCATCGTTTCGCAACCACGTATATGGTGATTCTTACTCAACATTCAAGATGATCATACAGCTCTAATGCTTAGTCACTTCGCCGTTAAAGTCTAAAGGTGCATGTTGGTTTCTTGACAAAACATAACTTGATAAATAATGCACATCTGTTTATTTCCGTTGCCTATTTTTTTCATACGCCATTCGTCTTTGAATCGCATAAGTTCTATGATAATGATATTAACAGCGTATTGAGTATTGATTGAATTCAAAATATGAGGTCATACGCTTTTGTTTTTTATTTAAAAAAATAAATAGGAACGAACAATAATAATCGTACATGCATGTGCGTTGTACTTGTAAAATAATAGCATTAAAGTAGCATCCTAAAGTAATTATAAAGTTACTGTTTATATTTTGTGTTATTTTATGATTTGTATCACCAAATTTATGGTAAATTTTTCTACTTTAATTCGTTGCGAATATATTTCTCTCATATTCAATATTTTGTTTTCGTAACAAATTAAATTATATCTCGTAATAATTTTATTTATTCGTAAATAATTGTAAAGATCTAATAATAAAATTGTTGACATAAGATAATTCTTATAAATTATCTTTTGCTTGCAGCTTTCTTGACAGCTTTTGCAAAGCAAAAGTCATATAATGGAGATCATGAATAATTCCATTCCGATAATAAAGCACAGTTTATTTTCACTTTAAATGTATCAATAAATAGAACGTAGTATATAACTTCGTAGATGACTGCACCCGGACTAGTGACTTATTCTCTAAAGACAGGAGAAGCGTTCATAGAACTCGAACGCTACTTATGTTACATAGTTGATGCGCACTGATCGGTCATTCGAACGAGGTCAGCTGTATTCGAAGGTGCTACGCTACAAGGCGAGCGAATAAACTTGATGGAATAGTTTCTTTGATGTTGCATTTGTTCCTTTTGATAATACAAATGACATCTATGCAAACTGAACAATTCATTTTAGATATGATAATCAGTTACTTGGAATCCATCAGTCTCTCTTTCTCGTTATGTATTTTTTATCAATCTTTAATTTAATTAATTTTTTATATCCTCTCTTACGTACTTTGTGCATTCGCGAGTAGATGTTGTGTATTCTTAGAGATACACAACATCTACTCTAGAGCTCTTATCAAGAGTGATTCTCTCACATTGCTGCATCTGAGGCGCGTGTATTGGTCCGTATATCATTTATCTTAGCGTCTGTCACTGTTCATCACAATAGTGATTATCACAATAGTGACAGTTCTAAGAACAGTATTGTTTATACATATATTTCACCGCTTATATATCGCTTTTCAACAATAAGGGATTCTTTTTAAATATCCTATACAATTCTGCATATTGGCTGTCACGTTTGACGTATAGACGTAGATTTTCAATTCTACAAATCTTCTGTCATATACGTCATCTTATTAAATAATCAATATTGACATTTCTGTAGCGTACAATAATAATGTTAAACTACAGAACACGTCAGAGTAACTTCCCTGTAAGAAAGCATGGCAATTATACGCTTCACCTTCACTGCCGCTATCCAGAGGTTGATGACCTGTCGTAACGCGAGAAAGTCTCAGATTTACTTTAGATGCTATACTCATGTACTATAATTTCTTTGAGTGTTTTGTTGCAAATTTTATTTTGTAAATACTTCATGATTTGACTGTTTTGTTAAAAATTTTTACTAAAAGAATAACAAAGAAAAAATATCTGTTTGACTAAATATGACTTACAATATGAAACGATTGTTATAATAACAAAAGCTTTTAATAATAAAATGCAGTTTCATTATTTCACTTAAATGAAAAAAAGACCTAAAAAATGTTTTTCCTCCATAATTTGAAAATTGTGATGACGCTTTTATATTTTTTGTAATTTGTAATTTTATTTGTTAAAAATTCATATGTATCAGATTAAAAATATATGTACAATAATCAAATAATAGAATATGAAGACATTCATATGCAGATTCATACTACGAAATGTCACATCACATTATGCATTTCTGCGCGTGATGTTGAATTTAAGAAATTAAAAATATTTTATCAATGAGAATAAGAATATTTTCAAGGATAAGCTTAATCAATATGCACAATCTTCTTAAAATAGCATAAAATTCTTTTAATTAAATATTACTTTCTTGTCATCTCCGTATTAATTAATATTTAATAAATTATACGTAATTTTATTATTATCGAGAATAAATATTTATCAATAATAATTTTACTTAATTAAGATACGAAATAAGATAATTTTATTTTGTGTGCACAACATCGAAATTTTAGAAATCAAAATATTTATCGTTGATTTATCGTTGATAATAATATAACGGGTTAATGACAGATTACATATAATGTTAAAAATTCTGCTTTTCCTAATTATCGATTACTTTATATAGTTACTTTTTGGTTAACAATCGATTCTTCTTTCAATAACAATCGATTAAATAATTACTCAATTGATTGATGACGCAATTACAAATGCGTGATTTCTTGTCTTGAAAAAAACAGTTTTGTTAGGAGACAATGAGCAATTACATGACGTAACTAGCGAGTTTAACTGTAATAAGCGATTTCAAGCTTGTTGAATGATTTCCTTTGAACCTTGTACCAGTTATGTTCAATTGGAGCACTAACATTAGTCCTACGCCGTGCGCTTCGTTATTGCATGCTATTTCGTATTCTTTTTTACATTAAATATAATATTAATTACTTATAAAAATTCAATACAAGGATGGACAATATATAAAATATCTTATATACATTTTTTAATCCAATAATAATAATAAATATTACATTTATCCCATCGTATAATTCATTAAATAAATTTAATTATATCAGTTGAAATATCATTAATTCAAAGATATATAAGTATTTGAATAAATTAAATGTTACGTCAGGATCATTTCCTTGAAAAGCAAAATTGTATGCGCATGTCGCAACTTGGCCTTTGTTTGCACTCACACATGCGCGGACGCATTGCTCTACATAATGAAACTGTTGCTTCAGAAGAAAATTCTTTTTTGAGAATTGTAGAGAGTAGCAATTCATCCAATATTCTTTTCATTGTATTTCCGAGCGAGTAGATAGGCGGTTCGCGTAGTATTGATTGTTAAACGATGCGCAACGTACCGCAACATAGTTCGACAGTCAGCTGTTTGCGACATGACAGACAGGTGTTCGAAGTCATGATACTGTTGGCGTTGTGCGTAAAATCCGAGCTTCTTGTGTTAGTATCGTTTTCTTTGATATACCGCAAAAAGATACAATAATAATTAATCCGAAAATAAACTAATTATTTATTTTCGCGAATACTTATTTGATACATTGTATTGATTTATCGACGATAAAAACGTCTTGAATTAATTATGAGATCTTATGTAGCAGTTATTAAATGAAAAAACAATAATCATGATAATTATGCCGTTGAGATTATAATGTCCAGAACACAAAATAAAAATAGAACCAACGTTCTCGATCGTGGAAAATTATGACGTAAGTGTAATACATTATTTAATATTGTAACTATTTTAGAAAGGCAGAGTTAATACTTAATAATACATTGATTTTTTAATATTTTACGTATAAAGAAAATTTTTTTTATGATAATGAAGTATTAATCAAGCAGGTTTACACACATTGGATAAAAAAAAATAGATAGGTAGATGGATAGATATCATCACTTATTGAGCGTTCTAGGAAAGCATCTTTTCAAGCGTAAAACAAGAGAGAGAGAGAGAGAGAGAG
>NW_017305180.1:1032612-1037986 GCF_001594115.1 Trachymyrmex septentrionalis
GAGAGAGAGAGAGAGAGAGAGAGAGAGAGCGAGAGGGGTAAAGAAATTTTAATTATTAAAATAAACAATTTTTTTTTAATTTTCTAGGTAGATAAAGAAGCTATTTTTGTCATAATATAATAATGTCATAAAATCGCTGTCACTACGCATGAATACTATAAATAATTCAACATATTTTGGATTTGTAAAAAATATTTAAAATTTCTTCTTTCTTTCTTAAAGAAACTAAAGCACTTGACTATATATATTTTTTAATAAAGTATCGATTTATATTCTATAAGCACATAATGTGTAATTAACAATTTATTCACGCACAAACAGTTTGTAAACAAGCTCATTTTAATTAACATAAAAAACACTTGGGAATAATGCAAATAATCCGATCAAAAGAATTTTATCACATACATCATCTGTCTAACGTATACCGATACCTAATTTTTACAAAATATTACAGATACTTTTCTGTCGCGGAGGGTTGAGATTTTTCGAGCAATTGCAGAATTAGAAATGGATGAATCAAGGTCAAACTCTCACCTTGAAGATCGATCGCGTTGGAGACACCGGTGGCCAACGACAATCGCAAGATGTAATGGCGATTGTCAAAGGATGCACGTCAAACTCGATAAACTGATACTGTGTCTGTTCACAAAAATTACTGACTGGTCTATCGACTTGTTGGAACGAAGCTTCGTGAGATTCTGATGGGATGAAGAAGGGCCCACCCGACGAGGGCGCTTCAAGGGGATCACCATCGCGCCGACTCCGAAAAGTCTGCAAAGCTGATGTTGGGGTCGCGGATGCCTTGTGGAAGGGATGTATCATCGATCGTTCGTACTAGGTGAGGTCTACGGCCTTTAAATGCCAGATTCTCCTTTATTGCGATAACTTGTACTTTCAATGGAAAATATAGGTGATACAAGATGAAGCATTTCCTTGTTATTTTCATCAACGAAAATTCCTGTTATTCATGAATCCTTTGACAATTCAAAGCTGATCTTTCTTTAATAAAAGTGTCGGAATACTTCAATAGTTTTTATATTACAAGTTATAGCATGTCTAGGGATTTTTATGAATTAAAAATTTCTCTCTCTCTAAGATAAAAATAAACTTTAAATTTAAATATTATATTTTGTTTCAGATACAAAATTACATTAATTTCAAAGTTTTAGTTTGCGAATTAATTACAAAGATATTTAAATCTAAATCTTTAAAATTGTGAGAAAAATTTAAGAATGATAGATGTGTTTCAGTTTAATTATTATAGCAATGAAATATTATTTCTAAAATGATTAGAAAAGATAAAAGAGGGGTGGAGGGGGGGGGGGGAGAGAAAGAGAGAGAGAGAGAAAGAAAGAGAGCAGATATTATTAATGATAAAAGATATTTTTAAAAAAACATTGAGGAAAGGATAAATTAAAAAAAAACAGGAAAATGTCAAATCGAGAAATTATTGTTGTAAGATATAAAATCGAGATTTAATAATAATGAGAATTTGAAATTAAAGATTATAAGCTGATAAAGTGATATTAAGAACATTTTTCTAAAATCTATCTTTTACAAATATATAATTCATTCATTTCAATTTATTTAATATACATGTCTTTGAAAAATTCTAGCAAATATTAATAGAATATTTTTAATAGATATTATTGTATTTTAAATAACTTTAAACATTTAAAGAAGTTGTATTGAATCTGTTTAATAGATAAATTTATTTACAGATAACTATTTATAAATTTTTGCAGCAACTTTATTAATATTTCGATAATTTACATTTATCGACATATGATTAACAACAGTAGATTATAATATAACTTCCAATACTGAGGAGACACTATATTGACTATATTAAAAACGGCCGGCCCGGGAAAAATTTTGCAATTATTAATAGGGTCCGGGGATAATTAAGGAATAATGACATTATCAACAATTGATATGAATTTGCGGTTATTGACATAAATATTTACATATTAAAATACATTATTAAATTTACAATTTTTTATTACATAAGTGCTACATATAAATATATGTATGTACTTGTAATGCTATAATATTTTATATATTATTGCAAAATTACAATTTTCTTCTCTACACAATTATCACTCTGTTGGTAATCAAACTCGGACGATAACATTAAAATCACAGTTTTAAATAAAAATCATAATGTTATTGGGTTTTAAACGTATATACATGTCTACGAAACTATTATTAAATCATAAAATTAGTACTATATTATCAGTTTCTTATTCTTAGTTAAATTTTAACAGTTGCGAACTTCGTCACTTAAATTTTAACGCAAACTTCCGCACAACCGGCCGTCTTTAACAGTATCTCCGTTGATGCTTCTGGTAAGATAGAAGAAATCTTCTGAAGAAATGTTAATAATAAAAATCGCTAGATTTCGTAAATTATTTAAAATATATTCCAAAATACACAAATTTTATTTTTATATTTATTAATTAATTTGAAACTAATTAAAAAAATTAATTAGAAAAATATGCTTCTAATATTAATCTTATATTAATTATCTACAATAGTTTATCTATGAAGAATTACGTAGCAACAATAGAAAAATAAGGAAACTTACTTTTGATCGACTTCTCACTTGGTACACTAGGAATTTATCAGTACCAGCGCATGATAGCGATTAAATATTTAATTGCTATACATTATTTAATAAGAAGAATAAAGATTATGATTTTAAAAATTATAATCTTTTAATCTATATACATACATATTTTAATATTTTTTAAACACGTTTTAATAGCATTGTATTGTACATATATAACTCAACCAGCAAGTAAAATGTCAATAATATGAAAAACAAAATATTAGCAGCATACTAGTAGTTTGCCAGCAAATTTGATCAATATATTGCAGGCAGTTGACATTAAATGCACATTAAGCTTGTGTTCCTGTTTACAAAGCACTGAGGCAGTATATACATGACAACATGGAGAAATAATATGGCTATAGAATTATAGCGCTATTGTTAGAATTTCATTGAGAGGAATGACGTGGGGCTTGATGTATGGAATGCAGAAACAAATAAAAGATAAATTGAAGGAAACTTTTCAGTACGATTCAAAGGATGATTTTTTTGTTATAAAGTGTGATCCAATTCGTGTATTTTTCATTGTAACATCTTCTTTTATAAATCTGTAATTTTTCTTGCAATAAAATAGCAGGAAATATTGTAATAGAAGAGCTTAACGGCAAGTTAACTTCAATAAAAATGCTTGGTTCTCAATGTTAAAGCTTGTCTGCCATCCTTTGAATATTTACTGCAATAAATGCGGCACAATACCGTAAACTTTCTGTTGACGGAATAAATATTTTTATTGTTCATAAATCTCATTTTTCGCGCTACTGGAGTCAGTACAAAAATATTCTTCTTCATAAAAGCATCTACGGATGCATAAGAAAACGTTTATTTTCAATCACTTTTTGATAAAAATTTATTCATAAAACAAATGCATTTACGATTAATATTGATAGTATAATCAAAGAAATGTTAACACAAATACATGTAATGAAAAATAGTATTTATTATAAATATCTAATCATAAGAATACAATAGAAAACATTTTGTAAGTACTTATGTTAAAACTAATCCTTGTTAAAATTTTTGTATTAAGAGCTTATATCACAAAGTAAAATTTAACTCTAATATGGTATTTCATAGGTTTAACATATTCTGTGCGATTTTTTGCATTACTTTAACTTTTTTATAATATAATTTTAAGACCCGGATTAAATTAAAACATTTTAGAATTTTTTTCCAAAGTAGTTTTTTGTGAATTTTTCCAATAGTATTTTTTTGAAGCATTGTAATTAATTGAAAATAAAATATTATTTATTTAATTCATATTTATCTGTCTTTGTCTGACTTTGAGATATAAATTTTACACGTTTTGAGCTAAAAAATAGTATTCTGTCCAGAGATATAGCGTGACAAAGTTGCAGGGTCTCACAAACTCTAATGTTAGAGGAAAGGTAATCAAAAATAACAATATCATACTAGCATTAAAAGTTTTTTTGAAGTCAAATCTGTGTGTGGATAGAATTATTTCTATTTTAGATATCCCTACATACCGACTTACATTATACATGTAGACAGACATACAAATTCAAACTTGTGTAAATAATATATTGTGTATATAACAAAGAGAGACTTTCAAATTTTATTTATTTATTATAGAATTTACGTTTTAAAATATATAAGTTTATATTATTTGTTTAATTACTCATAAATTATGTCATTAAAAAAAATGTTAAATATATATATTCAAATAAACATCAAATCTTTAAATAATATAATCACTATGTTAAACTAACAATTAAATATATTACAAATTCTACATAAATATTTTAACAAGGATCAGTTTTAACACAAATACAAAAAGTTTTTTTACTATGTATGTTTACAATATCAATATTTTGCGTTTTCCATGTATCTATAACAAATTTTTATGAAAATGTTAACCTGATATAGATGTAAAGTTCCGAGTCTCGCCAATATATTTACAAACATGTTTTATTTATTACCAACTAATCCTATTTTTATCAGCAAGAAGTTAATACAAACTCTACGGAATAAGGTATGCATGTTTCATGATGCATCATGCAATCACAAGGAATGCATCAACGAGCGATGCATTCGTATGTACTTGGTTTTGCATATACCAAATGATATACGGTATTTCGCAAATTTTACGGCAAAACTGCGATAGTATAAAAAAGATTAGAGTGCATAATTCTTCTCGATGATTCTAGACGGGAATACGCGTATCCGTAATCAATGTGCCGTATGCTCGAGTTACCGTAAAATTCGAACGTTTCGCGTATGCAGAAAGGAGTGCGTGACGAGCTACCATAAATTTTCGGAATTTCATTACCGGGTCATTACCGAATTTTACGACTCAAACTTGGTAAATTCACCCCTCATCTTTTTTTTTGCCCCAGATTTGTCTATTTCACGATCTTTCGCGCACTGTAAAATTTTTAATTACGAGTTGGTCAGAAACCGTAAAAACAAACGGAACATGTAGAAAATGATTGTTAAAGAAATTATAAAAAATATTTTTTTTCGTGCAAAGAAGCAACAGGAATCATTAAGTAATTTCATTAAGTAATTTCTTTGTCTAAAACGTATTTAAAAATATAATTAAGAAAATATAAGGATTGACAAAAATGTTTTCAATTCATGTTTCAAAAAATATCGAAATATGTTCTGATTTTTTATATTCAGTCGTATATATATTATTTAAAGTATATTAAAAAAGAATTTAAATGTAACTTATGAGTTATTGCAAAATATTTCAAAATTTATAATTCACATTATATGTATATACATTATATATATATATATATA
>NW_017305180.1:1038086-1044248 GCF_001594115.1 Trachymyrmex septentrionalis
GTTACGATAATTAATTTCTAAATAAAAAATAAATAAAATATAATTATTAGATAGAAAATAATCATAATAAATAATTTATTTGAAATACTTATTGTATCGTGTTGATATTAACACAATTAACAAAATTACTGTTGCGACTAAAAAATATTCTTCCATAAATATCTCTTGACAAATATGTATTATCTAGAACTAAAGTTATGTGTTTTTTTTTGTAAAAAGACATTTTTTATCTTTGCTAAAACATGATTTCTTTAATTAGACAAACTTGTCGATTAGACAAATTTGTCGATATTTATTCGCGAAATTTAATTGAGTAACTTGCTTCTTCTATCTTTTAAGAACATTTGACAATATCATTATCTATCAAGAATACACGCTCTGGAATAAACGAGAGACATGTACAGTTTGAAAAAGAAAATATTGAGGTACGTTTCCTTACTAGAAAGTAGGAAATAATGATGACTTTCAATTTGATATCGAATATATTTGCAAAATAATGAGTTTATTCTGTTCATCAAAAGAGAACTGCACAGTATAACTTTTTAGTGTATAAAATATTTTTAACATATTTTTTAATAATAATATAATTATTTTAAATAATTTTATTATTAATATAACAATTATTAAAAATATTGTAGTTACATTCGATCATAGTCAATAAATTATCGCATGTTTATATTTATTCATAGAGTTCTCTCGTAAATAATTATTAATAATTTTTGTTACATATTTATGTCATCATCAATACGTTTTACAATGCAAAAAGTCTGTTTATAGCTAAATTTTATTTAGCTATAAACTAAATGTATTATTCTCTTGACTTCATTTATATCATGCATTATTCGGCATATCGATTATCAAGACTACAATTAGTGACAGAATTACGTTACTAATTTGGCGAATATAATGTATCAATTATTGGTGCTATTGTTGACAATTATGTCAATGTTTCCAGTATATGCATCCCTTCAGAGACTAGGTATTGATTCTCTCCCGGGACCAATTGTCGTGATTCTGTCAGGGTATATAACAGAATGCATCGTCATTAGTAATAAAAGATTTGAAAGCGTATTGAATCTTGAAAAGAGAAATAACTCAAAGATGTTTTGGAGAGTAGTAAAAGTAAGAAATATAGGTAGAATGTCGTCACGGTAATCGGCAATCGTTCTTCGTTTCAAAGAAACGGCCGCAAATTTTTCTCATATAAACTTTCCTATATTTCCGAAATCCTCGCATGATGATCATTTTTCTTTTATGTTATAATCGAAGGATTAATCAAATAAAAAGACCAATATACTTGTAATTAAAAAAAAATAATTAAATATTTATGTCTTATTTTTGTCATTATTTGACATATTAAATTATTTTATTATTATTTTATTATTGATTCCAAACTGTGTCGGATTCCATATCTATCAGCAGGACAGTTGTCGTCGAACAGGCGTCATGAATAAAATGATAATGTCATACGTGGCGATTTACGCACGATTTCTTGTGCTGGCATTTCGTCACATTGTGCTTGCTAAAACAATTGATAAGCAATTGCTCTTGGCAAATTTTTCTTCTTTCTTGGCAAGTTGCTTCTTTTAAAAGTCGCTACAGGAAAGAATGTAATACTTCTTCTGGCACAGTGGACACCAGTTCCTCTTGTTCCACTTCTGTGCTAAGTTCGAGTGAGCGCATTTGCGAACTTGAAGGATGTCGTGGAGCTCCAATGGATCCAATAGTTCGACCACCATATGGACGAAGAGGACATTGCGGGTAATTGAGCGTTTGTTCGATGCTATCCAGAGAGTGCATAATCTACAACATGCTGTAGTAATCTACACTCGCTTTAGTTCGGTGACTGAGTTATCCTTTATCTTTGACAGCGCAGTAAATGTCGCGAGACATTCTCACAAGTAAGCGATTATTCTGATAACGATTCTTCAATATTAACCATGCTAGCTGATATTTATTTTTGTTGATAGTTGGTAAACGATTCATCATTTGTTTTGCTTTATACTTTAGGCATTTTTTAAGGTAATATAGTTTTTCGATTTTGGCAAGTAAGGAATCACTAGCCACGAGAAAAAGAAATATATTCCTATAGAGCAGCCAGTCTTCTTAGCGTTTCGACAAATGCGGGAGCAGTTAATTAAAATCCACTATAAAGTTCAATGCGTATTCTAGTATGTACTCTTGAGCAGTCTTATCGGTAATCGTTGTTGTTAAATGTTTTCTTGCGGACTTTGTCCTCAACAATCATTCTATTGAAACGAATGATTTATCGGTAATTTGAAAATAAATTAGAAATATCGTAAATCAAATTGCCTACTTAATTATCTGAGTTTTGAACAATTGTTAGTTTAAGCAAAAAAATCATAAATTTATACGTCTTATATTTATTGCGTGAACATTGTAGAAAATAAAATTATATTTTGCAATTTATTGTAATTATATTAAGATTAAGATTCGATATAAGAATTCGATATAAATACATGATATATATTGAGCAAAGTATTAAATCGATTTTATATCAATGTCTGTATCCTTTTGCTTATAAAACTTTACTTTCGCTGTGGTCTAAGAAAGGAAAGAAAAAGCAGCGAATTCGCTGTCGTTGAAAATCGCGAGCGAACGGGAACAAGTGTGATTTGTGAGACGTTTATTCCGTGTGATTGCCGCATTTATTTCTACGTGCCTGGTTCGCGCAACTTCGTCCAATGATGTGGAGAAAGAGTGAAAAAAGGAAAAGAAACGAAGAAACGTGGCACGGACGAGTCATGCTGGAGCGCCGATTATTCGACGTATTCTAGATTATCTCTTCATTTCGCAGCGTTTCGCTCGCACACGACGGTATTCTACGTGTTCGCAAAATCTCGTTTCGCTCGTAGACGAAAAAAAGAGCAAAAAATATTTCTGTATTGAAGAAGTAGAAGAATGTACGTTCGCCGACTATCTTTTTAGCAGAAGCTTGCAATGAGGTCCACGCAAAAGTGCACACTTTCAAAATAGATTAAATAAACACAGATAGATATAACTTTAGTTAGATTTCCATTCAAAATGAGTAAATTAATAATTCAATAAATTTTATTTAACCTTGTATACAATACTGTTCCTGTACTTTGAGTATTCCTATCGACACGTAAATTTTACGTGTATAACAAGGAAACAATCCACTTTTAATCAATGTAACACAAGTTTTTAACATATTTCACGCTTTTAGTGATGAAATATTTATTATTTAGACTTTTATAAGCACAAATAACTTAATTATTAACTCAAAAAGAAAGAAAGAATAAAAATGGAATACGTATAATTATATAATAAAATTGCTTAAAAATTGAAATCACTTATACTCTCTGTTAATACTGACTATCAGATGCAAAAAGATATAATAATGGACAGAATTTTTAGAAGTTTATTTTCACTTTTAGCATAGATTTAGATTGGACTTCCTAATGAAGAATCACCAAAAGCATAATTCAACGCTCAATGATCTGACTTGGACGTAAAATTCGATATTTTAGGATTAAAAGGAATAAAACATATTTATAAAATTATAGTGACTTTTTACTGTAACATGAGCTTGTCTTATTGCCGTGTTTTTAAATAATCGTATTTGGAATCATATTTAAACTTTATAGTTTTTAATGTACAAAGTTCTTCTTTTCTTCATAACATAAATATACATATACCTTAAATGTTTGAACTTATCTCTTTTTAAGTCCAGATTTATAAGGAAAGAAAATATAGCTAAAATAGTACAGAAACACAAACTTTTTAGAGAAATAAAGAAGAAGAGAAAGGATACTCCATCATTTTCAATTAGAGATACAACCAGTTAAAAGTTTTATATAACATGAAAACTACCTTCTTCTCGACTCTTCATTCATAGTTTAGATTCCACATGTTTTTTTCTCACGCACATTCGCTGTTTCAGCATCGTTTTATATCCAAAAAGAAGCTTACGACATACTCCTATAAACTTGAATAATGTGTTTTAAGAGCTCGTCATTGCTAACGGTCAGTTATTTCGCGCGTGGGGATCGGCAGATGAACGGATTAACGAAATACGCTTAAAGAAATACGCTCTGTGACTGTAAAGTGTTCTTTATTTTTTGCCAAATTTAAGCAATACTAAATTTGTACAACCGATGCTATGAAAATCGGCTCAGTCGTCGATCAGCACAATGCGCTTCAGCGATAGTGTTCGCGGATCAACACCGCAATCGTCGGACTATTGTTTATCAATAAATTTTCCCGAGAGGATAGCCAACAAGAATAATAGTGCATTGATTGCGTGACATTTTTTTTAGTTTTTGTAACATTGTCAAAAGCAAACGCATACAGTTTCAAGCAATTGTGTGCATATATATTGAAATATATATTATAAAATTATATTTTTTATCAATGTTGTTATGAAAACAATATTATTGTTCAACGCGTCGTTAATGATGAGTAAACAATGTAACATAAAAAATAAAAATAGTTTTCTTTTCGCAAGATATTTGGTTAGTTGTCACATAACGTTTTCTATAGTTTTCATAATATAAAAATATAGAGGCTAAATAAAAACTTTAAACAAATTTCTGCTAAAAGAATTATCTAAATGTTTAATAGTAAATAGCTTTTTGTTATTATTATTATTATTATATTTTAGTGTATTATTATTATATTTTAGTGTATTAATATATTTTTACAATTAAATGCATAATGATATATTCGAGAGATTGTAAAAGTATATCATTATATACTCTCATATCATCAAATTCGAATATTACGCAAGATCAGATATATTAGAAATAAAAAAATAAGCGTAATCGCGACTATTTCTCGTATTTTCGTTTTTATCGAAAGATAAAAAAATCAAATAATTCTTCGTTCTTGCGTTTTCATTTTTCATGATTAAGCTAAAAACCTAAAAAAGCATAGATAAACGTGAGAAAGTACAATCATCCTTATTTTGCATGCTGAATTACTTCTCTTTTGGCTTCAACTCACGCACGACGCGGTTACTTACATTTACATCTCACGGACCGAATAAGATTGATAATACCACCGAAGACGAATTATGGCACGACGTTCTTCCCTTTCCATTTAATTCGTCTGTTACTTAATAATTCAGTGCTCGCGGAGAATTTCAAACTAGCTATTTAATTCCTCAACCTCTGTGCCCCTGTCACATCTATCAGTCGTATTCTTCTTTCTCTTACTACACTACTTTAGTAGAATATATGAAAAATTTTATTATACTGTCACGTTTGGATGACAAAATGACAAAGAATCTGTAGCTATTATGTCATATACATCGTAGCTTCTACATAGAACAAGTTTCAAAGGAGAGCCTTGTCCCTAAGGATATAGAAGATTGACTTTCAGAAAATGTTGTCGTAAAATATTCAAAGTCTTCTCATATATGATAATTAATAGCCAATAATTTTACAAATCGTTCATAAAAGAATTTAGTAAATTATAAATTTTTAAATAATAAATATACGTATAAATATGTATTATATAAATAATTTTCAATAAATTTTTGGTAGATGCTGAATTATCGTCCTTAATATAAGATATTAAAAAATAAAAAAAATTTATTAAATTATTTTTTAATTTATGTCATATGAAATTAATTAAATTAAAACAAAATTTATTTATCTTTCAAGTGTCATCAGCAGTTGCCGATAAAAAGTTGAACGCGGTTTATTTTAAAAAGCGAACAATGCAGTGAATGCACATTTCACTCATACTTCTCTCTGTTTGCAACAATCGTTTGATTGACATAAAGCGCTGCGTGTTACATGATTTTTATCAGCAGATGTGGTAGATCAAAAGACATGAATAAGAGCAGTGGAGCAGTCGATCATATGATGGGATTAGCTAGCTATTTCTTTCTTTTCTCTTTTATTTTATTTGGCTATGTTTAGTCTTTTTCTACATAGAGCAATATTCACGTTGTATTTGACATTCGTGAATATTAAAAAATATGATTTTAATTCATAGAATTGTAGATATCTGAAATCGATTTATTATTTCGATTAACTGCGGTTTATTAAGTGTACAGTATCTTTCACAAGAATTTGTCCATTTCAATTTTTGTCTGTATTTTTTTTTATACGTCTAAATTCAATTTTAATTCTACTGTATTTTCTTGATATATATATATATATATATATATAT
>NW_017305180.1:1044327-1051560 GCF_001594115.1 Trachymyrmex septentrionalis
TTTTAATCGACAGTGTATTCCAAATTTTTGACTTATACTGTATTATAAGTATCCGTTACTTTTTACTTTCCTTTGCTAATCAAACATATAAATATGTTTGGCTATGCAAGAGAGAGACACACTTTTGTGATCTTAACCGAATTGCGATGGTATTAAATTTATACTCATATTCAATGTACATATCGAAATGCACATATTTCTCACCATACAAAAGATCCGCACAAAAGAGTTCGTATATCCTCAGTGCATCTTTGGAAGCTTATACGATTCTCGTTAAACGGAACGAGAGATGCACGAGAAAGTGAAAAGGGAAAATATGCAGTCAATAATACCGAAGCAAGAATCGTAACGTTTCAATATAACTTCAAATAAGAAGTTACAATGTTTACGTGTGTGCATTTGTAATACTTGTTTTAATTATATGCTGTGTTCATATAATTATTTGCTCAATGAATAAAAGACAAACTAAAAGAGAGTTTGAAGTTAACAGAATATTGGAACAAATTTAATTATAAATAAATTACATACACTTTTCCTATGACAGGATAACAATAAATTTAAAAATATTATGTTGTTCTTATAAATATTTTCTCTTATATTTTAAACGAGGATAACATAATTTCTTTATTACTGCA
This sequence comes from Trachymyrmex septentrionalis, assembly GCF_001594115.1. Classification (NCBI taxonomy): domain Eukaryota; kingdom Metazoa; phylum Arthropoda; class Insecta; order Hymenoptera; family Formicidae; genus Trachymyrmex; species Trachymyrmex septentrionalis. The sequence goes on from NW_017305180.1 coordinate 1,044,963, forward strand.
ACAATATTATGAAAAAGACGTTTGTAAATATAAAATGCTGATTACCAAACGACAAGCTATTGCAATTGTCATTAAATTAGAATAAAGCAAGCTACACTAGAAAATTATATTGTATAATCAAAACCTCGTTAAATTAATTTCTGCGTTATCAGTTTAATTTATCTGTCGGTTCTGTCGACATGGACAAATTGACAGAAGCCACGGCCGGTTTTGTGGTGGATCTGGCTTACACTATGAAGTTTAGCCAACGATTATTACGTTATCAATGTGATGGTTCATAATTTTCGCACGATCCACCAGTAATCAATTATGCGTAATCAATTATTCGATGATTACCGGCCGACAATGTTATAACCACAATGTTGTTTTATTTAGTAATGCTTTAATATTCTGATCCTATAATAGTACAATTTTAATAAGGTGTTGTACAATTAAATACATTAACATTTACCAATGTCAGTAAAAATATATTGTAAGTTATTTAAAATTTACGGGGTGTAGAACTTTAATTATAATATTATATATAAAAGAGAGAGAATAACAAATAAATAATAAACAAACTTTATATAGTCTAAACTTTAAAAAAATTTAGATATAAGAAAAAAATCATAGAAAGAGTCATAGAAAAAAATCTTCAAATACTTGCGAGGCAGATATAATAAATAACTTACTTATAATAAATAAGCTGTCTTATTTATTGCAATATAATATAATTTAAATTTGTGGCTTATTTAGGATTAATCAAATTTTCAAGCAATAGTAACATGTAAGTTCGTAACTTTATCAACTTACTTCATATTCATATAAGTCATATTTTAGGATATTTTGAAATATATTAATAACACAATCTGCGTCAATATGTTTCTTGTTATTTTTAATATTTAGTTTTTTTTAATCGTCGTTGAATTTTGTCATATCGATATCAAAGGATGCGAATACGGCCGCCAAAAGTGTGCTTTCATTCATTCTCACTGGCTATATGCGAAACGGTGCATTCAAGCGGAAATTCTTGCATCCGGGAACAGCGTATATTGGCATCCTGGATGCACTCTTTGAAAGCACTGGCAGTCGCACGTTTCTAAAATTTCGGGAGGTAATCTTGTGGAAAATACTTCCGCCGCAATGCGATAACGCACGATTATCTCGAAGAAATTTGATATTGATAATTGGATCAATTGGTCGATTAACAGATCTTCTCTCGAATTCTTTGATAGCATAAGAATTACACACAAATATAGTGGGTATTTTTAGAGATTCAATTATTTCTTTTTTCAGTTTTCGGGTACGATTAACATCATTTTTTACGAATATTTGACGTAAAAATAAAAAGTGATATAAAAATAAAACATCATTCATTGTATATTAAAAAATAAATGTAATATTCAAACAGTAGTATAGCATTTGTCTTATTTTCTTGAGATGTTCCTCTTTGAATAAAGAGTAATATTATTTTGATGATTAATATTTTATTCATAATGATGTTTCTACGTAAAATTTGTCTTATGTTTCACTAAATGATAATATAATAGTAATAATAGCAAATAATTTGAAATTTGTTCATTATATTCAAAAATATTTATACATTAATATGTACATAAGAGTAAGATAAAGTTTTAAAATAAAGAAACTTATTCATAACAGAGTATATTGAGAATTTAATGATACAATAAAATATATGATTTTTGGTGCCGGGTGTTTCCGAGAATCTGAAATAATTTTACAGAGAGTTACATTTTCTGTTTCACTGAAATAAATCGTTTTTGCTTTGACTGTTACAAAATTTGAAAACCACATATAGCTCGTGGAGTTTTGTTACGAGTTTGTAGAACCGAGAAGTCGATGCGTTAACAAAATTTAATCTGTAAATGTAATACTTGATTCTCGCGTTCTATATGGAAGTTAAAGCTGGACTTACAATCGTAAACGAGGATTAAGACGATAAGCTTGTAACGGAGGCGAAGCACTATAATTACCTAAATTTTACCCGCACTTTCTCGCAGGCCGAGTGATCACAAAGACTTTAAGAGTTTTCTCTCAGTTAATTTCGCGAAGCCAAATTAATTGCACGAAGAGAAATTACAAGTTTCGTGGATTCTTATTTTTTAATTTAACACGTTTATAAGCGGATCCAGCATTCTGCTTTCAAGATCTTGTAAATAATTAACATTTCCTACGTAATAACGGTAATATATATTTTGTTAATGGATATATTTCCGTAAACATGGTTAAAATACTTTCGTCGACTATAAATTTTACATTTAATTCGTTAGTCAAATTCATCTTCAAGTAAAAAGTAATTTTCACTTAGATATATTTTTGCAGCTATGTGTATAACGTTAAAAAACAATTGATGCTAAAAAATTGTTACATCTGTCTCCTCTGGTAGATGGTAGAGCATAGCACAGATCAACCGAAATGCTAAACGAGGTCAGATGAAACCGCGCGCGGTGTTATTCATTGCGCTTTTCAAGAGGCGCACTATATTTCTCGTCCAGTCAAGACCCGGATTACTCGGAATGAACAGTCGAAAACGCGACCTATAGTACGGAAGGGCTTACTTGTCGTTACGACAAAACATGAAATACGCGTTAAACCTTCGCGAAAATGACTTTGCGTTGAATATGTCACGGTGTCTCCTCCTATCGTAAATAAGGAAGCGAAACGTTTCCGGTAATGCACCGGGATCGTCAGTGAATACGACAAATGCATCTTCGCATCTAGTTTCGAAGTTGCGTTTAAAAATTTATGATAAATTTACGGAAAAGCTATTCTCTCGCTTACTTAAACAGTTGCTTTATTATTTGTACAAAAACGTGAAGTAAAATATAATCGAAGCGCTGGCAAAACCTATTCTACATACATGTATATGTAAAATAACAAGTTTTGTACATATTTACATATTTACTTTTATACTCAATGCCATTTTTAGCAATATTCCTGTCTGATTTCATATTTTATGTTTTATTTCGTCTATTAATTAATGTATATCAAAGAGGGAACTATGCCCAGTTTGGGCCCCAGCTGAACAGACCTGATTGAGACCTAGCTAGGATTGTAGAGCATAAAAAAGATTAAAAAGTTTCATATGCACAACTTTGTAAAATAAGCCCCTTGAGTGCTATAGCTGTTCAAAGTTCGCTATTATGACCATGTAGGACTGGTTTTATTCGATTTCTCGAATCATCTAGTATCTGGAAATGTCCAATCTTGACGAAGACGTTTTTTGGATCCCAAATGAATAGTCATAAGTGATATATATATTAATCGATAAAGAGAAGAGAGAGACACTCAAAGTATAAAACAAAAGGTTTTAATTGATCTGACAAAGAGGCTGCGGTTTAGTATTTTTAACTGTAACGTTTCCATCTCTCGTTTCAGTACGTTTTCTTTTATAATGGCATCAACAGGTATGATATATATATTTAAATGTATTGAGTGGAGTTCTTGTGGAACTACTAGGCTCATGTTCAAGAAATCTAGCACTTCCCCAGCCAACAAATGTTTACGCGGCTGGTTTTTTAAATATTTTTCACATTGCCCACAGTGGATCTCATCGCGACCAGTAGCTGCTTCGGGGTGATCCCGTACCAAAGGCTGGTTTACTCCGATTGGTACATTCGCCGCTTGTCCATCTTCTCCCCCCCCCCTCCCCAAGGGCATCGCCGTCATTACAAGCAAATCCGAATTTCTGTGACATGACGGCATGAATCGCCGTTCAGGGACTTAGCCAGATTAATGAATTGTACCAAATACATTTTAAATATTATTTCAATGTCTTTGGTATAATCCGTTACCTCCATCATCGCGAGGAAGTGCCCTGAACGCAGAGAAATTGGATAAGACTAGTGGTACACGATCATAATAGCGAACTTTAGATAATTTTAACACTCAGAAAATCTGTCCTATAAAGTTGAACTTATGGAATTTTTGATTCTCTTTTGATACCTTAACATTTTAAGCATGTCTCAAAGTTGTTCATCTGGGGCCGAAATTCCCCTATAAAACTGGACTAGTTCTTTGAACATGAGCTCATAAGAGTCATACTCAACATTAATTAATTATACAATCGATAATTTATAAAAAGAACTGAAATTGTGGTTTATATTTAATATTAATATCGTTTATATTTAATATTATAAATAACATTAAATACACAAAATGTCCAAAATATTAATTTTTATATTTTATTGATTTCTATTTAATGCAATGTAATGAATTAGAATATAAATGAAAATTAAACAATCACATTTAATGTATTTAAATTTAAATACATAAACAATTTTTTATAATTTTATGATTCAATAAAATAATTATTATGATATATAAATATTGTATATATTGCATTTTCAGTTGGAGAATAACTAGATTTTCATCTTTTGTTAGTTAGGCTGCGATATATTGTTCACAGAGCTTAAGTGCAGTGAGAATAGCTTTCACAAATGTAATCCTTTCTTGACAATTGCAAGGATTGCAGTATTGACCGCAGGCTATACACTGATTTCCGCAGGTTGTAATGCCGGATTCTGTAGGCTGTAGATATATCAGGCGGTTCTGCACGCGTATGCCATGTTTCAAAGACGTTAATGCTAATAACTGACACAATGAGTTGCGCAGTACCTAGTACATCAAATGCAGACACTGGTTGTGCACCTTTTTAACGAATAGTATATTAATGTTTGAAATTCATGATACCAGAATACAGTTCTCTTCACATAATACGGACAAATACGTTAATACGCTCTTTGCAATGGTTTTTATTATTCATCGCAGAGATTTTTACTTACGGATACGACTGAGCCTTCTTAGTTTTCTCTCGGGCGGTTGGCGAAGCTACCTAGGCGTGCTTATAAGCACTCGCGCGAAAAGTCTCGCTTCGATGCGTACGAGAAAGTATTAACTAGGTTGCCATTCGGTACTCAAGAGAAAATGGTAGCCAAGTTGCTATGTCGTCAAGCGCTCATAATTTATAAAGCCGGTACAATTACAATTTAAGATATTAATTTTACTATTTGAATTAATATACGTTTTGACATAATTCTGTAATAGGATGATAATACTTGAGAGTTTGAATTTTATTCACGACAGATAATTAGTTAACTAAACTTATAATAAAGAACATAAATTGAATAATTAAAGTATTTTAAAATAATATCAACAAATCTCTCAATTTATATTAACTCAATAATGTTACAAGTAGATGCTATAGTCTATCAATAATTGTTCGATATGTGATATATTTAGGAGTTTATATTAATTTTATTTATTAATCGCAATATCTCATACAAATTATGTTTATTCTGTTACAACTAGAAATCGCTTCTAGAATTTAGAATCTGGAAATATAAAAAAATTTTTTAAAATGTTATTTAAAATATTTTAATATTTTATATTTGAGATTAAAAAAAATATTTTCAAACTCTTTGTACAAAATATTGCTAAACTAAAATTAATAAACGTTTTATTAAATATTTACAAAGTGTGTTTCATATTATGTGTATTAATTAACTAATTACAAAATTCGAGTTGATATTTAACGTATTGTATAGGAATGCTTATCATAATTAATGTTAATATAGAATATATAAATAGAATACAAAAACGTTAATAAAATATATAGTAAATAACAATAATTATTAATAAGACGTATATTGGTAAATTGTATTTTATAAATTTTCTAAAATTTTTTAAAAATATATGTAAATTTACAGACTCGTATAATGGTTTATGATATTAATTTGCTACTCATTCTCATTATTGTTATCATGATGCAAAAGTTGTTATTACAGTTCTGTTGCGGAAAATTATCAGTATTGGTATACATTCTATATAAAAACAAAATATAAACATATGTAAGCGTTTTAAAAACGAGAAATAATTTGCATCAGCTTTGGGAATTACGGAATTCCCAGGGAATTCAATGTTGTAAACCTGCGTTGCATCAGCTGCATTTAAATTGTCTACATTGTACCGTACTAAAAAAAAATTAGGCCACTGTTTTCTTATTTCTCGAACAAACATCGCTCGGATATTGAATGCTAATTAAATTTTGTACGACGTGCACAAAAGGTATAACGATAAGAAAGTATTATCAATGGACACAATAAGGGCGGTGCGAGTGTATCATGAGCGTGTGCAGGATTTAAAATGTAAATCGCGTACATGCGCGTACACATTAATGCGTAATTAAATGTTAATATATTCTGCTAGCGAAAAGGATAGGGATAGAAAAGGAAAGAAAAGACCGAAAGTAAAAGAGAGAGGAAATGTGCACAAATTAATATGTTCGCGAGACAGGGTTAATTATTCTGCTTCCCTCCCCCTGTTCGCTCAGAGGTTCTTTCACAATTATTGGTAATTTTATATGGTACTAAATGATTTCAGAGTCATATTTATACTTCTTTCATATCGTGCGAGTATTTATTGTAATATACATATATAACAGTTATTATAATATACATGTATAATATTATAATATGTATATTTATTTATTACGCGAGTAGTTGAGACCTAAAGAAAATTCTGTCTTGTGTATCGTTAATTATGGATCAGCTTTTAAAATACGATTTTTAAAAAATTCATTTGTAAAAAGTACTTATTA